>NC_056749.1:538421427-538488927 GCF_019279795.1 Protopterus annectens
ATGAATCAAGTAATAAAATAAAAATAAAGCATAATGTGAAATTGTGTACAGGAAGTGTGTCTCAGATGAAATTGAAACTTCATGTACTAAGACATGACTTCCAAGATGGCTGCACATTGATCGACAGCTTGAGTTCAACTCTCCCATTGTGAAAAAAGAAACTGAGAGATAAGGGCCAAAACCTCTGCATTTTTTTTTGTACACTCAGTTTCTGGCTAGTAAGTATACTGCCTCAATGCCAGTGAAGAAGAAAGTTAGAGAGCCTGAAAGAAAGTAATCTTGAAAAGGTGAAGACAATATACTGACTGGGAAAAATCCTGCAGTCCTGCAGCTGTTCAGCAAAAAGCAGTTCAAGCTCCAGCTATGGAGCAAGACATGGCTTTTAGTAATCTAGAGGAAAAAATAAATCAAATGTGCTCAGAGGTGATTAAAATAAACAATACATTAAAGGGGTATATGAACTCAAACAACTAGTCTGGAAAAAACTGAAGAAGCTTTAAAATGGCTTTTCATGTGAACTGATAAAATTAAAAATCAAAGGTCAAAATGAAAAAAAGCCTTGCTGAGGATGAGAGTGCCGGTAAAGAGCTGTTTCAAAAAAATGTTAGAGTTGGAGAACAGAGCTTACAGGGAAAACCTGAGACTTTCTACTGTACTTGAGAAACTGGAAGGAACAGATTGTCTTACTTTTATGAAAGAACAAATAAGTAACTGGAATGGTATTCCACAGCATGATTTGTTAATTGAAAGGGCACATCGTGTGTATGTTCCAAACCTGGCCATGATAAAGCATCTGAGACATGTATTAGTAAAGATAAAGATGCAGAAACAGTTCATCCTGACAAAACTGTAGCACAAGGGAAAAGCATTAAAACTGAAAACAGTAGAGTGTTTGTGGAAAATGATTATTTACTGTACACTTAGCAGAAGAGAAGCACATTTATCCTAGCAATCAGAGAATGTCAAGAGGCAGGTATGAGATTCAAGCTGCTGTACCCAGCAGTCTTCAGAATATTTTTTCCTGGAGGATCAAAGTCATTTTTTGATGTGGAACAGTCTAAGGGGTGATACAAGAGTATGCCCAACAAAAAGTTATCCATCAAACAAAAGGGGGATCTGCTTCTCATTCTTCTGATGATAAAGCTTATAGAGATCTTGCCACTTAAATCTTTTCTCATTTTCCAAAGGAAGATGATTGAGAGACAGAAGAAGCACAGGAACTGTCTAGAAGAGTAGGGAGTACCTTGGACTTGAACTGGAGTCTGTGGCTGGGAGATAGAGATGAACAGGAATAAGATAAGCAACACTGAAATTAGTGTATGAATGTGAGTCTATAAAGTACAAGTCATTTGGAACATATTGCTTTACAAGAAAAAGTGAAAAGCTTGGACTTTTGTTGACTTTGTTAAACTTGTGGGGGACTGAAACACATATGTCCCACTTCATGCCATTAATGTTTGGTAGGACACTGAAGGGAAGGAGAAAAAAAGAAATGTAACTGTAAATAAAGCAATTCTGCTCTTAGTATTTGTATAAAACATTTCATGATATAAACTGCATGTTATATAGAAAAGCATTCCAGTTATTGTATGTGACAAAGAGAATAAAATAAACTAGTGCCTTTTTTTCTTTTTCAGTTTTAAGAAATGTAGGCATTATAATGTAAAAAGAGAAGTAAGGCTGGACAAAAGCATGTTTAGATCAGTATGCTGTAACTTTGACTTGTTGAAGTGGGGGATGGGGTGAAAAGTGCACATATAATATATGTAGAGTTGATATGTACTGCCTTACTTCTGCATAGGTGAATGCCTGGATTAAGGACTTTAGCTTAATATAATACCAATTTTTTGGGTAAGCAAATAAATAAGAGTACACTGAATGCAATGAAACATTTTCCTTTGGCAAATAAATGGTCAGTGTAATTTGAGAGGTTTGCAGAACTGTACATTTGGTACTTGTGTTTCCATGAAGACGACTGACACTTGCTTAAAACTAAAGGTTAATGCTTTATGAAAGTATATACTCTGTTTTTCACATCTGAGAGGGGAATGAAGATAAGACAAGAACAGACAGCAATTAGCGTAAGTAGGTGCACAAACTGTAATATGCATTTTAGCATGGATAGCCTTAATGTTAGGTTTAAGTTATGCCTGTGTGTGCAGCTGTTGATTTGGGACAATTGTTCCTATCAGTAGGGTTAAACTTCATTACTTGAAGATGTACTTAGTTTCTTGTGTTTATTTTAAGTTAACATGTTATATGTGCATGATTTTTTGTTCAAGGGTTTTCATTAAAACCAAAAGTCTTGTAAAATGTCCCACAGGTTTAAATGGAGATGACGATAAACAACTGTATAAAAGCTCAACCTGCCAAACATTAGTGGGTACATGTAACATTAAAACTGGAAATAGACATTTAAAAAGCTGTCATATACAATTGGTGGAAATAAGAACTTCTTACCATAATGGCTACACTATCATTTTGGAATGTGAATGGCCTCACAGGTACAGACAAAAAGGTAAAAGTACTGAATTATATTAAAAAACTCATAGTACAAATAGCAATGCTACAGGAGACACATATGGAAAGATGTGATGATGTGAATTTGATAAAGAAAGGATTTTAGGATGGATATTCAGCAGAATACAATGGACAAATGAAAAGGGATGTACTTATACTAATTGCAAGAGGAGCTTCCATAGTGACAGAAAGGGAAAAATGTAAATGGTGGATTTATGGTAGTAAGGGGCTATTGGCAAGGGATGAGGATTACACTGGCTTATATTTATATTCCACCTAAAACTGGTATTATGGAGCTTAAAGAATGCTTGGAAGAAACAATCAGCTTTCAGCAGGGAATATTACATATAGGTGAGAAGTGGAACTTGGTTTGCAATAGTGAGGATGTATCTGGGGACCTAGAATGGAAAATATAACAGAAAAGGGTAGATTTCTGAAGAAATTTATAAAAATATTTGGTATGGTAGACATGAATTCAGTACTTGGAGAAAATTTACATATTATTCTCCAAGGAAAAATAACTGGGCTAGACTAGACAGAAATTATATTTCACAGAACATGTGTATTTAATTGCAAGCATGAACACACATCCAATAACTATTCAGATCATAAGCCAATAAAAACTAAGATAGAAATGCAGTGTAATGAAGTAAAAATGAAGGAATGGGTTATGATAATTACTCGATAATTATTAGGGAAGACAGACATTTCTTTAGAAGTTATAGCTAGTGAGTGGGATAAAATGAAAGTGGAGTTTAAAAGTATGGTAGAAATAAGAGAGAAAGACATATGGTTAAGAAATAAGAATTATTCAGAGGAGCTGACAAAGGATAAAGTGTTGCAGAATAAGGGGACTCTCACAGAACAAGAACAGGCACAACTGCAGAGTGCTAAAGAGAAAATAAGGGAGTATCTGAATAATATGCATGAGTTTTGAAATATTGCTGGTAAGCAACTGTTTTCTGATAACTCCGGAGCTCAAAAACTTAGTTGCTGCCAAACTTATAGAGCCAATAGCAGGATAAATAACCAGGGATATTATAGAGGTATTAGCGATATATTGGAAATTTTAAGAAAATCTGTATAAAGCAGAGGAATGTGGAAATCAAGAAAAAAGTACAAATGGAAATATTTATGGAAGACTTCAGTATGCCAGGATTAGAGATACATGGGACTCGACAATTAACAGTTAAGACAGGAGGAGATGAGATAAAAACAGTGACACAATCAAACTTCAGGAAAATCTCCAGGAATAGATGGTATTCCTATGGAAATGTGGAAGCCAGGAGGCAAGAAAGTGATAAAAATCTCGAAGGTTTTGTTTCATAGTATTTGAAAAGGAGGCAAATCACCATCATCCTGGAAGAAAGTTGTGAAGGCTGTAATACCTAAAGATAGTAAAAATCCATCAGAGATGGCTTCATATAGGGCCATGCCAATTGTAAAGTGTTTACATCTATAATAGCTAAAAGAATGGCAAAGATGCTGCCAAATTGATAGAAATGGATCAATGTGGTTTTGTGGTGGTGGGGCAAACATTTACATTATTAACAGAACAATGATGATTCAGAGTGAAGTAGAATATAAAAAAATAACATTGTTGTTGGCGTGTCTTGCTATAGAGAAATTATTTGACATGCTAAGTGAGATTTTATGAGTAGGGCAATGGAAGCATTTGCATTCCCTGATAAAATAATAAGGTTAATTAGGAGGATATATAAGTGATTGGAGGCAAAAATTAAAGTTGGAGGCTTCCTCTCTATTAAGCTGTGTCTGAACAGAGGAACCAGGCAGTGGTGTCCTCTTTTCCCTTTGTTATTTGCATTATATTTAGAACCATTGGCAAAGAAAATAAGGGACTGAGAAATTCAAGGATATTATTGGTGTGGTAATCAAGAAAAGATGGCTTTATTTGCAGCCGATATTATTTTGTACCTGATAAAACCAGAAAATGACATTGGAGTGTGTTATGGAACTTTATGAGATAGTTTAAGGATTTTTGGGGATTTAAAATTAATGAAGACAAAACAAAGGCTATAGATATAATCTATGTATCACACATGAATTGGTACATGAGTACCCATATTTATGAAGACATGATAAAATGAATTATTTAGGAGTATGGGTTAAAAACTATTTTGTTATGGCAGCTAAGGAAATGTGGGAAGAGACTAAAATGATAACACAAAAACTGAGGAACAGGAAGCTCTTGTTTATTGTTATGGATAGCAAGATACAAGAAGTGAAAATGTTTACAGCCCCTTTAGTTTTATATAAAGGTCAGGCATATTTTTATCAACCAGAAGAGAAGTTGTAGACTGTAATTAAAAGAGTTGAAGAATGTTATTTGGGAGGGGAAGGGGGCAAGGGTCAAGTGAGATGAGTTTATCCTTCCAATAGAACAAGGTGGTTTCAGGTTTACCTGATTTGAAGGGATATTTTAGAGCTACACAGTTAAGTCTCACTGACATAACATAAGCAGAAAGCTATAATTCAAAGTGGAAAAGGAAGATGATGAAGCAGGGGCAAATAAGGAAAGAGTGTGATTTTGGATTTAGATCCTTAAGGAGAATAACCACAGACATAATGAGTATTATATTCATAAAGTAGCAGAAGGTATTCTAAGAATTAAGCCAATGTGAGTATAGAGAAAGGAGATTCTGCTAATAGAGATGACTGCAATTAGGAGTACACAGAATAGGCAAGAAGGGCCGGAATTTACTGGAGAAAACTGGCAAAGGAACCAAGGTATTGGGAGCAAATAACTAGACAGGGAAAGATAACAGAATGGGAAAAGGCTAAGAAGACATTTGGACTGCAGGCTACAGACTGCCTTCCCTATCAGGGACTGATATCAGAGTATAAACAAACAGAAAGAGATAGGGGAATCCTAAGTGAAAGACCTGCTCTGGAAGAGTTTTTAGTTGTATCTTTAACAGAAGCTGTTGTTTAACAGGGATAATTACTAGGACATATAAAATATTATACACTAACTATAGGAATCAGTCAGACGTTAGAAAAGACTGGGAAGAGAGATTGTATAAGCAATTAGCAAGGAAACAATGGGAGGACGTATGTATGGCTCCCAAATATGCAACAAAGTCTAGAAGATTTAAGATCTTTGTGTTTGCATAGGTATTTTTATACCACAAGCAGACTAAAGAATTTTTCGTCAGGTAGATGGCAAATGTTGGAGGTGTGATGGGAAAAAAGAGGTAACTGAGAACACATGTTTTAGGAGTGTAATGAGTTGGCAGACTTTAAAAATTCCTACATAGTATTATGTCAGAAATATTGGGTGAGCAAATGGGTGTAACTAAGGATTTTATTTCCAGCTGGGATACATAATCTGAACTGCCTAGACATAGGAAGGTCTTCTTAAGTTTCATTCTGATAGCTGCCAAAAAAGCAGTCACTAGAAAATGTCAAAATCTAAATCAATTATATTTGAAGTGGTGAATATTGTGAGAGAGATAAAAGAACTGGAAGTGGGACCTATAGAACAGAGCAGGAAAACTATATAAAAAATGGAAATTTGGGAACAATACATGCTGAATAATGCTTTGGAATAAGGTTTAGGGAAAGGTGGGAAAAGAGCAATTTATGTCATGTTGGATTGATGATAGATGTATAAAAGCATGTATGAGATGTGTAATGTTTGTAACTTTGAACATGTTTACATGGTTTGTTTTCATTTACACACATGTATGTTTTTCTATGGCAAGTTAAATTCAGGAACTGTGATTAATAAAAAGACTATATGCATGACAGGGAGGCTCACTCTGTGCTTATTAAGTTTTGGATGCGCTTTGACCATAATAAACATGTTGCAAAGATGTGAAAAGGAAGAAATGCAATGGTTCACACAAAAACATCATGTTACTGAGTAAAAAACAAGAAAACAAACTATTTATACATATGAATAAAAGTGAAAGAAATGATTTTATGAAATCAGAAGAATAAAGATGTGGTACAACATGATAATCAGTCATACTGTTAGTAAGATAAGCTTACATTAAACATGGACACAAAGTGTCATATTATGTCAGAAAACACATTTAAAGGATTGGGATTGAAATATACTCAAATTAATGTAAATCACATATCAGCATATTTAGCACACCAAGTAAGGTCATTGGGTTAAAGGGTATTGGCATAGGCATATAAAAATCAAAAAGTATAAGATCCTCTTTCTAATGGGAGCACTGGATCAAGAAGTTAACAATACTTTAATTGCCTGGCTTATGAAATGCTGGGCATGTTCAGATGCACTCATAGTGTACAAACATACAGTAAATGTGGACAAGCCACATGACTATCTTAAATACCATATAGAACCAAAGCAATGATATGCTGCATGACTAGGCTGAATTACTAAAAAGCTTGAGCAGCTTACAAGGAGAATATCATATGCACCTAAGTCCAGTTGCTATGCAGGAATACACAATCCAAGGAATGTTCCACCCTGCACTAAAGCATGGAATTTGCTAGCATCTAAAAGCCTTACATTTCTATACTACTAGTTGCTTTCATTTAATATGCCATTAGGGGCATTAGAGGAAGACAATCTTGTGAGACTTCTGTTTGGTATCTCATCAGCACAATATATTTCAATGAACTTAGAAAGTAGTATCAGCAAAATAAAAGATGTGTTAGTGTGGAGTCAGACAGAAGAAGAACATTCCAAGAAACTGATAAAGTAAAGTTTTTGTATAGATAGCCAGTACCATTTTAAATTAAGTAGAAGCAAGCATAAAATGACAGTGACAAGTCTGAAATATATGCATCATCTACTTTCACTGGAGGCCTTAAGTCAATCTCAGAGAAAGTCAGAGCAATTATGCAAATGCCAAAGCCAGAAGGCTGATCAGCATAATGAGATTTCTGGGAATAATGCATTATATCACAAAGTTTATACCTAATATGTCAGAGATAACTATGCCTCTTTGAAGGTTGATGGAACAGGTAGCCTGGAATGGAACTATGATCAAGGATAGTTTTGGAAGGATCACTAAAACAGAAACAAAAGCTCCAGCATCGAGATACTGCAAATAACAAAGATAATGGGATTTTGCATTATACAGAAGAGATACCCAACAGGGAAATAATTATTCCCAATAATGCATGGATGTGAGAAACTTCATGAATTTATGGCAATAAATACAGCTTGAAGCAGATAATAAACCTTTGTAAAGACATTACAAATAGTCTTAGTACAAAGTGTCTCCAAGATTATAGAGAAAGGTGCTTACTATGCAGAAGTATGACCTGATAGTTAAGTTTAGACCAGACTAGGAATTAATGTAGAAAATATGCTGAGTAAAACACATTTTCTAGAAATTAATATGGGTATGCTTGAATAAGAACTAGGGCCTCATTTGATAATTTACAGTTATCAATGACATATGAAGAAGCAAAAGAATTCCAGAGGCATACTGACACTGACTTAGAAATGCAATTATTGAAAGAAGTTGTGATGAGAGGTTGTCCAGAAAAACAAAATCATCATTCTGAATATAGACTCAGTCTTACCTTTCACTCGGGGATGACATTTGTTGTGCACAAAGTTTAAAGTTCAAAGTTAAGAAGATTGCTCTGTTCAGTTGAAAAGATACATACTTGAAAGAATAGACATACTTGAAAGAATATATGTATCACATTATGCATTATGGAACAGTGAAATACAAGGAAAGAGACAGAGATATACCATATTGGCCAGTAATATTAACACAAATAGAGTGCATTGTATAAGTCTATGACACATGCAATTATAATGAAATAGCAATCCATCACAAAAGCTGTTATTATGTACAGTAACCAAGGAGACAGCAGAGCTGAGCGGATGTGGATTTGTTTCAAATAAATCTCATATCTAATATGAGTGGAATATTATCCCAACTACACTGAATACATCAAACTGACATACTACGAAAGCTAATGAGATAAGTATGTTGAAGTCTATATTTACAAGATGAGACAGCAGTCTACAATATGTGAACCTGGAATTCTAAATGTCTGAAAAAAGAGTATCAATTTAAATGGGTCTACTGTAGCTGACTGAAATACAGAAGCTTTAAATACAGTCACTGAGACATAAATGAATGAAACCAATAGCTCAAATCCATAAACACACAGAACACATGCACTTGAATGATGTGCAAATGATCAGCTATAAATCTAGAATAAATGTTTTTCCAGAGAGATAGATCCAAAGTAGCACCATCTAAGAGAAGTTGCCATTCAATTTTTTTTAATGATTGCTCTTTCTCTGGGATGCTGCCATACTGAAAGTTGCATAAAATATAACTTTTGAGCCCATGTACTTCACTACAAATTGTAGCAACCTAAGTGCAATCAGAAAATAACATTTCAAACATTTTCAAGAATGACGACTAATTATATCTCAAGTACCTGAAGGGCAACCAGTTTACATATATAAATGCATATCCACATTCAAAAGAATAGACACAAAAACAGCCAGTGAATAATCTGAACAAACACCAGTAACAATACTAGGGTTTGCCATATTGCACTTTTTGAATATTGTATTACTCCAGTGAAGAATCACTTTCTCACCAGGTCATGTGTCAATATGAAGCAAGTTGAAATGCAAACTACCAACTTCAACTTCTTTCTTGATGTCAGGGAATGGAGGCAGTATCCCAGAAATGCTGGAAAGGAATCAGCAGAGACCAAAATACTATTATGGCAGACATTCCTGTAAATTATCTGATCTAGAGAAAGGAAAATGAGTCAGAATTTAAATGTCATTAGTCTTTCCTTAAGGGCTTCAGCCTGAAATAGCTGATATTAATAAAGTAGCTGAATCCAGGGTCTTATATTGTATGAGGAAAAAATGGCAGTGTGCACAGAAGGAAAATAAGACATTTATTCAAGACTAATACAACACATGTGTTCAGCTAAAAGGAATTGTTGCAAACAGTAACAACAACTGAATGCAGAGATAAACACAAATCATGCAAGATTCTGGAGTTGCAAAGTAGAGTCACACAAGTAAAATTCTTCACTAGCAACAGTAGAAATTTGAGCTGCCACAAAAATGAAATTCAAGATGATGTAAAGCTTAAAGGCTGTAGTTCTAGAAGAATAAGTACAATGTAACAGTAGTCAGCCAGCCAACCAGATGTCTGAGCAATTTATACAGTTCAACTAGTGCGCTTATTGATTCTAAAGACTGAAATACTGCCAAATGTATTTTTTACTTTATAGACTTTTCTTGATGTAAAATTATCTTAACATGCTAGTAAAGCAATAATGTAAGATAAAATGTAATTTCCTCAGATATATTTATTTTTCTATAAAAAGGGGTTTAGTATATGTTAGTATAGCTTTAAAATGGGATGCAGTGCTGTTGGGCCAAGCATGTCACATGATCTCACTTCCAGAATTTGATTATTATAATAAATCCTTTGTGAAATTTGTTAAGACATCCATGGTACATGAGTCACTTGTGAGTATTCTGATAAATATTATACGTTACATAATGTCACATGACTTTAAACATTACCAAATATGGTACTTCTGTATTATTGCAACCACAGCTGGAACCCCACTTAGTTCCTGAGGTTATCGACAATCTACTTTAATCTGAAGTAAAAAGGGGTGTGAGAAGTCCCACATAGCTTTGCATCATCGTGTTTCTGAAAGAGGAACTGCAATAACGAGCAAATTCCTCTTCCCTGGTAACGTTGTTTACCGGCATAACTTAATGTGAAATGAACTGTTCTGCCATGTGTTTTACAGAAACTGAAGTGTTGAAACTGTTTTGTTTGCAGTGTATTTCAGTAAATTATTGATGGTTTACATTATCATTGTGCTTCTACCTTTATATTAATGTTTTGTCAGCCGAATTGTTTAGGAACACTATCCAAAGTTAAATGGAGGTTATCCACCTCTTTTCAGAACTGCATATTGCCAAACCACCACTGTGCAAATCATGAATTCTATACACTCTTTATTGATTAGGAAGTGCTACGTTTATCTGTTGTAGAAATATCTATGATTTACTTTTTACATTTAATTGTTGTTTGAATTTCATGCATTGTTCAGGTATGCTAAAAGTTGAATACGTCTGTTTTATTCATAGTAGACTCACATATTATCGCAACCACATAGCTGCCACTGTAGCCCTTAACAAGCTGTTCCATTCAGTCACGGTGCTAAATGATGGTAATTTCTGGGTTACTCCTGGTCCTGTATCAGAAGCAATGGGATAAAACAGTAATTTGGGGTTTACATATACCATGTAACCATAACATGAAGTAGTTTCGGTCTGACTTTACCAGTTAGGGCAACTTCCAAATGTGGTTGCGATAATACGTAAGTACCCTAAATATCCTTTGAGAACTCTATTAATTACAAAAAAGTATACAAATAAATGAATAAATGAATGAACGAATAAATAAATAAATAAATAGCAACACTGATCAGTACAGATTTATCTTCACAATGGTAGTACTATCTTTCCAGTTATGCCCCTGATTTTATATTCTGCAATAAAATCATAATTGAGTTCCTTAAAAATAATTAATTTCATTAACTGAAATTAAAAAAAAAAAAATAAGCAAGGATTGGAATATCTTTGCAACTGTTGCAATTAAACCCCAACTATCAGCAATAGCTTTGTTCATGCATGCGTGACCTGCCTTTTGAGTTAAAGCAATTCTGTTAGCCTCACTCTGTTTTGGAGAGCTTTACAAAAATAAAATAATTATGCATATTTGCATAATGTATTGTTCAAACAACTGAAATTGCCTCTGTGTGATTCAATTTAGATGCTGGCTATCAGTAAAAAGTTTTTGACGTTATGCAAGTTTTCATTTAATATCATACGATACCATACAAATTACTTCTGGTTCAAAATATTATCACAACTACTGACACACAGCAAATAAGCCATGGTGGTACAGTGGTAGCGTTGTTGCCTCACAGCAAGAGGTTCTCCTGTTCGATTCTCGGCTGGAGTGCCTTCTGTGTGGAGTCTGCATGTCCTCCCTGTGGTAGAGTGGTCTCTGAAAGACATGCGTGAATGGGTGTGCCTTCGCTGACAGTTGGGCTTCAGGTTGGCTATTCGGCACCATAAAAAAAATCTACTGCCAATCATTACCGGACCGGAGTTCTGCTGTGGCAACCCCTAACTGGGAAAAGCTGAAAAGACAAACAAAACTGACATACAGCAAATATTCATAATTCATCAGGAAAGAATACAATATCTATGTTGCTATGCATCCCATTCGTGTCTTGACACGTTCTTTGGCTAAGGAGTAACTGAACCTGTGATATGCAGTTTAAAAATTCTTTAAAATAGACCTTGATATATCAGTTTTAATTCCGTTCCAGTAACAACTAGTTATGAAATTTACAAAACAAATGTATGACGGCTGTGTTTCAAGTGGGTAAGTGTGATCTCATTGGTTTTCTCTCAGCCAGCCTGGTGAATCAAACTGCTTTTGTCCACTCAGTTATACAAACAATTATGAAAATATGCTAATGCATAATATGCAGATATAAATAATTTAATCAGTCATATAAATGCAAATACTTCTGCAGCTGTACTACTCTGACACAAAGTAGCATGCTAAATTCATGTACTATTTTCCAGGCATGAATTTGTTATGTGGCAGTATGATGTAGCAAGCATAAGTTTCATGTACATATTCATAACAGTATTGAAACTGATTATAGTCTCTACTCCTGAGTATCACATTTGGATTACATCACATTCCTTAGCTATGTACTCACTCTCAAAGATCCTCATGAAGCCAGGCTGATTGCCTGCCACAGTGGATAGAGGAAAGGAATCCTCTGACATCAGTACAAAGAAAGGACACCACACTTCCTGTACTGAACTTCTATAAAGGAAGGATGTCTGTGTTGCACACTGTGCAATGACTACACACACCTCTGAGAAACTTTTTCAAAACTTTACAGTGCAGCATTTCAGCAACTGTTTGGCATAAATGCCTGTTATAATGTAGGATACAAGATATACTTAATGTCTGGTACTGCACAGATAAATAAAAATGCATTACTGCAGTATCAGATGCCATGCATGTCAACCAGTTCACTTTCCAAATAAATCATGTATCTGTTTTTTCACAAGATAAGGTATTTTTATCTGTATACCCCTGTGAGATCCCCTTTCTGGGCAATAATCAGGGAGCCTGAATCCTCACTACTGACACTGGTACGGGACGTTCACTTGGAACAAAGATAGACATACAAAGCATTTCCAGAGACAGCTCTCTACACCAAGCACCCAAGGAATAGACTCAGTCCAGGTTCTGGGTTTCCCTCTCTCTCTCTCTCTCTCTATATATATATTCAGGCCCCAGTAAGATTCCCCACTGGCACAGCTATAGAGTTGAGTCCTCAGCCTAGTGTCCCAGGCCAAGTCCTCTACCACCTTCTCTTTGAAACCAGTGCTGTGTGTCCCTGCTCCAAGTAGCTGACACACAAATTCTTTGAGGTTTGATTTTCACACACACACACACACACACACACACACACACACACACACACACACACACACACACACACACACACACACACACACACACACACACACACACACACACACGGGAAAGGCTGGCACAGATTTACTAGTTATTCCCCTCTTCCCAGACTATAAAATAAATACTGCCACCAGGACACTCGAAAGCCAGCTAGTCTAAGACTCTTACAAGGGTACCCAATTATACTGAGATTAAAATTAATACTAATTTAAATGGTAAGTATATAAGTACTCTCAAAGGTTAAAATATTTTCTAAAGGACCAGCCACAAGGAAAAGTTTAAGTATATTTAATAATAAATAATAAAAGAACATGATTCCGGATTCCGGATATTGGCAAAGGCTCTTGCCACCCCCATAGTGCCTTTTTTAGGCAAGGCTCAAATTCTAAACCTACCACCTAAACAACAAAAAAAAAAAAAAACTAAGGGTATGCTCAATGCCAGATGTCTCAATTCAAAATCAAATGCACGCATCGAGGTTCTCTCAGTATGGAGAATCACAACAGTGTGTGGTGACAGAAACCTGGTTCAAGGCCTCTTGAGAGCACCCCCATACACTATTACCACATATCATGCACCCCGCCCCCCACCAACAATACAAACAAGGAAAGGGGGGGTATCATATTCGATTCATTACCTGCACCAATCAAGACTGGTGGGCCAACATACATCACATTTTGGAGACCATCCAGTGCAATTAACCATAGGCAAGACTGCTCTGCAAATTGTAGCATGTTACAGGCCACCACAAACTCAGGAACCTCACATGGCCTTCCTGAAAACACTAGAGGGGGATAATGTATCACCAAACACCATCATACTAGGTTGACTCAATTACCCCTATATAGACTGGGGAACACTACCAAGCCCAAACACCCTAAAAGTTCCTGATCAAAGAATTCATAAACTCAAATGCTATGGAACAACTAGTCACCATCCAGAGAGAAGACTTGATCTCATCAATACACATGGATAATGCACAACAACACCTCCCAATAAAGTATACCCCTCACTGGTGATCACAAATCCAGATCAAAAAGGTCATTCATCCCCACCCCACCTGAAATAAAAAGACCACAGAAGAACTTCTCAAAAGCCGACAAGCACTTCTAAAGCTAGTCAGAAGCTCCTTTAAACAGGAAAACAGTACTCAAGCCGCACATCTATTTACAATAAACACCAGAGTTTCAATCACAGGAAATATTAAAATAACACAGATGAATAGATTCACACAGATACAAAAGAATAGTACTTAACTAATCTCACTACATTTTCCTGACTGATCTAGAGAATTACTATTCCTTGGTTACTTACTAAAGCAAGGCAAGATGAAGTGAGTGAATGGTCTTCCTTCTTTGTCAGGTTTCAAAAACAGGCTGCACTGAGACTTCAGTCTCACATAGTATTAAAACATAATTTCGGTGCTGGACTACAGAATGACATCACATACATCTGGTCATCTGACCTCTGGTTCCCATACTACTCTCCTTTACTAGAAACTGAACCAGAATCTCGTAGATATGTGTTACCATACACAAAAATAGAGCTTTGCTAAGATGTGTTATAGCATCTAGAAGTCATAAAACCATTTCAACACTTCCATCCTTCCAGGTTAGCAATTAGTTCACTGCTAAGGACAATACAGCAGGATTCCTAGCCCTTGTTTTTACAGACATCTTGTCTCTGACTGCAATCAGAGCTGTAATGTTATGGCCTTCCAGGTAGTTTAATTTTAGACTATTTTTCAAAGTTAGCTGGATTGGTATTAACTTCATCTCTTCCAGTATCCTCTCTTACAATATATTAATTCAAATAGTTACAATACAGTCTGACATACAGGTGTACTTATTTTTCTGTTCAGCAGGACCCACTGTTGGTACATTTTTTAACACAAGCAACTTTACAAATACTTTTTCAACACAAGCACCTGTACAAATCTGTTTGATATACAAATGACATAATTCTTTACAAAATTCCAGTTAGCTATGCTGGTATATGTTGCAAATTCACTGCCCCACTTCTCCTGGTATAATTGGCAATATCTCACATTATCACACCCCCTATTTATTTGTACTCTACAGATTTGCACTCATTTTCCCCATTTATGAAACAGTAAGATTTGGAACTTAAAACCTTCCTAAATCAGCTTAGTGCACACGAAAACAGAATCATTCATAGTTAGCATTTTCCTACTTTTGGTTAGATTTTTTTATGTAAATGTTGACCATTAATGTTATTGATTTCATTTAATATCAGTTATGGCATATTTTTAATATTTGCTTTATTTTTTTCTGTTTTAGTTTTATTAGTGTATTTTTATTATTATTTATTGCTTTGGAAGTAGTTTTGTTAAGGGCATGCCTTCATCTCATACTTTTGTCCTTATCTTGGAGCTTCCAAATCATTAATTTGGCTAAGTGACAAGTAGTTTTACTTACTTATCTGAGTTTGTAAACTTTCTGTTTTCATCAATGCTTTCTGACTGGATTTGTTAAGCTTAAGAACTTGGTTGTGTGGTTGGTTCATGATCAGTTAAAGATTTCCAAGTTTGGTCCCCATTATGGTATGTGTCAGGGGGTTATAACCATTTTTTACTGCTTGGGAAGTAGACAGGATTTGAGTCTTTTCAGTCATAGCAGAGGATGACTTCAGTCACTTAATCAGTTTGACTCATTCCTGGGTCATTAATTTGCCAGTTTACAAGCTTGAAGTGAACTTGTACTTAGGCTCAAGAATGCTTGAGTTGTCTCTGGCTCACTCACCACTAAACAACACTTAATATCCTTCTAGTTGCGCTAGGCCAGACATTAATCAGATATAAATGTTGAAGTATTGCACACCATGTAAGTTTTAAGATGAAGGAAAAAGGGAAGAATTCAAAGATGCTTATGGTAAGTACCACGAGACAGTGTTTTGTAGTTTAACGAAAAGTAGCTACAGCTGCATCCCAAATTCATGTTTTTTGCAATTAAGTAAACAAAAATCTATTTTAGATGCCTAACCAGCTCTTGTAGGCACATTCTTTGAAACTAAATAAAATAAACCAACTCTTGGTACTTCCAGTTTACAGAAATGCTAAATATTCTTGAATGCCCCCTCCCCGAATCTTGGAACAACATGCATGTAACAGGGATTTGCAGTTATTAACCTAAATATAAAAAGGCAGTATTAGACACATAGATGTATCACTATGATGAACTTAGAGAAATGCATGGAGGTGTCACTAAGGTTTAATGAACAGGGAAACAGGTTTTTGGTTTTCATAGAACTAGAATTCCATTTTCATGAGATAAAATTCAGAAATTATAGCTATTACTTTTTAAATGCAACTTCTGGTCATTGCTGTGATTTCACTGCATATTTTTTTGCATCAATATATTTTGAAAATTAAACAAAGTCAAGTCACAGAGCATTCAAAACAACCAAACTATTTAAATATGAGCAGAAATCCATCTTGTAAATAAGATCTCTGATTTAAAATGCCAAATTCCATGAAAATCCCATTTTAGACAGTCAAAATTTGGGATTTCCTAAAGTGTCCCTGTTAATGAGTAGTGCTCTGTATTGCACGTTTAAGTTTTTGTATGGGTGTGTAGGGTCTTATTCAGTTAGGATGGGCAATTATTTTATTATGGAGCTGTAATATTTTCATAGTGCTTTAAATTTACTCTTAAAAAGTCATGTGAGTTTTATGACTTTATTTGTATAGGAGGATCAGGTCTTATGAGGTGAGATGGAGGGTCTTTTCAGACAAATTTCGTGTTTGGTTACAGTAGCAGTTCTGTGTGACTTTCTATAGGTACCAGTTAAATATCTGTTTACATTTATTTACTACACATTAAGTAAATATGTTATACTGTTCTATGTATACTGTTAGTAAGGCTTATATTTTGTAATAATTAAAATTTCACTATGGCAGTGTACTGATATGGTTGAGGCTTATGTTTTCTTAGCTGTTGCATATAAGGAATTCTGCATATGAGAGAGTCTACATCCAGCTTATAGAATTTTTTTCCCTGTGAAATATGGTTTAGCTTGGTAGTTCACTCAACTGTGATATCCCTGTTCTCCTGAAATAGCTGTCTGTTATTTACAGAGTAAAAAAACAATTAGTAATCATTATACCACAAGATCTTTCCATGTGGATGCCTTGATCCCTAGCACTAACATTTACAGCCTCACAGAAAATCCTGGCATTTTTAAAGGTCTGTTTGGATGTTCAAATCAACCTTTTCTCTGTAAAGATTGATGTATAGGCTATGGCAATATAATGGCAGTTATTTTGTCTACCTCTACAGTCAATCCTTTTCAGCTCTGCTGCCTAAGATCCTTTCCATTTTTGATTCTGTAAAATAATATTTAATTAGTTTGCATATGATTAAATTACTCAATACTTGATACTCTCTTAACTGTGCATTGATGCTATGAACAGTTCAGTAATGAATCCTAATACTAAAGTACTAGCTAGGAGCCATGGTAAGATAAACTTGTCTCATAATATAATGTAATCAAAGGTGAAGTTAATACTAATAACAGTACTACTACTACTAATAATAATAATAACATTTTTTTTATATAATTCTCTTTATTGAAACTTTTCAGTAAATAGATACATCACTGAGCAGCAAATAAAATACAGAGAACAACAGAGATTACAATACAAATACAATAAAACTAAAACTATATACACATTCTACGTTGCCCAAGGACTTGTTATATCCATTATTCACATTATAATGGAGAGTAAAAAGGATGTTGTCTGAGTACCAAAAGAGAGAAAATAAGATGAGTAACTCAACTAAGTATAATTCATCATCATTTGTCATTTAGGTATATATTCAGACATAATACCCCACCATTCTTTAGTAACTGGCTTGTGCTTAATATTGTGGAACAAGTATTTGTGAGCCCTGAGAAATTTAATAGCTATGTGTTTAAAGCCTTCCCACGAGAGGGCGTGTCTACTTCTCCAGTTTAGGGAAATGTAATATTTAATTAACATAAAAATAGGAATCAAAATCTTACATTTCCTTTCAGATAAGCCCGGTGATGGGATGTGCAGAATGGTAAACTCCCATGAGAGGGTAGATTTTTCATAGCCAATTTTCTCAAGTATCACTCTCAGGGCACACCATAGCTTATAGGAACATTTGCAACTCCAGAACAAATGGATGATATCATCAGTTTGATTCGAGCAATATCGGCAATTAGGGGATAGATTGGGGTAGCGCTTACTTAGTACCTCAGGGGTAAAATATGCATTGTTCAAAATCATCAGCTGAGTATATTTCAACTTATTGAAGGGAATAGCTTTAGAGCTTCGTTTTATAGCCTGAGCTATTAAGCTTTGAATTATGGCCGGGTTGATTTTTAACCAGAATTTTGAGATATTAAATTTGTTCTGAAACCTGATTGCCATGGTAACCTTGTATGTGTTTGAGGTCATCAAAATGAAATCTAACAAATCTAAAAAGCTATTTAGGGATAGGACTGCATACCAACAGAATAAAGCCTACCCTAAACTGATAGGGGCTAACACACAAGGGGAACACACTGAAACTGCCAATAGAGTTACAGATGACAATAATGACAATCCATTACCAGTGACTGTTAGTGCTGATGTCATTGCTGAAGAAGGGGAAGGGGGGCCTAGGCGGAGTAATAGAAACAGAAAAAAGGATGGTAAATTTGACACATACAACAGCAACTCAAAGAATTGCAATGATGATAATGTTAATACTAGGTCCAACCAAAGTTTTTTAGGGAACCGCAACAACCAACAATACAAGGGCAAGAACAGGAATTGGAACAAGTAAATGGTTCTGTACATGGTAAACATAATATAGATTTTCCTAACATTTTGTTCAACAATAGAGGAGATTTTAAGATTTACAATTTCTCCCCACTAGTTTTGGAACCGGAATTGGTTGAACTGCTATCCCTTGGCAATACTTTTGTCCCTTCAAGACAGTGCGATGTAGCTAAATTGTTGATAGATTTAAAATGTTTTGTTCGGAAACTTAATTTGAGACTATTGTTCAACAATGCCACTGATGGCCAAAATAATGTTTTGAAACTATCTAGTACCTTTAACCCCCCCTTACATATAGGGTTGCGCATGTTTGAGAATATTTGCGAACTTGATATTAGACACATGGAACTTTCCCACTGGTTTAAAAAGAATACATTCAATATAACAAAGGAACAGCTAGTAGCGCTTAATAACTTATGCGACTCACCAGTGAGAGTCATCAAACCAGATAAAGGGGGTGGTTTGGTTATTTTTGAAAAAGTACAATATATAGCAAGAATGCTACAAGTGTTGGACTCCCCTGCCTATAGAATTTCATCATTAAACGAAATGAATAGTTGTTTTAATAGGTTGAGAGGATATTTTAGGGTCCTTTACCTTGCAGGGAGAATAGACGTGGACACATAAGTATATTGACATAATTTCACCAAAAGTCCCAGTCATGTTCGGGATACCGAAAGTCCACAAGAATTTTAGAGATCCCCCTATGAGAGCGTTAGTGGATGGGAGATCCTCTATGACCTACCCATTCTTTACTTTCTAAATACATTAAGTTTATACCGAGTATTTGTAAAGACTCTTGGTCCTTTTTATCTAACATCAGTAGTATTAATTACAACAGTTCTTGTAATTTTCTTACAATCGATGTTGTCGATTTGTATACCTCAATACCTCACCAGGAAGCCATAGAATGGATAGGTACTTTGTTAAGTGAACTTAAGGCACCAAAAAGTGAAATTGATATTGTCACAGAATTATTGGACATTGTCCTTACTTCCAACTTTTTCACTTTTGAGAAAGATTACTATCTTCAAAAACAGGGGGTGGCGATGGGCTCCCCCTGTGGTGCTAGTGTAACGAACATGTTTATGACATATTGGGAGAAACGTAACATTTTTAACAATCCAGATTGGATGGAACACATTTGTTACTATACGCGTTTTTTGGATGATGTGTTCATCCTTTTTAAAGGGGAAGCACCTTTAGCACATTTACTAGTTGAGTACCTTAACGAAACTACACCATTCCTTAAATTTACATATAACTTTTCAACTGACAAAATTGACTATTTGGACGTAAAATTGATAAAAGATCGAACTAACTCTAGGTACCAGTCTACAATTTTTAGGAAGGTCACATACTGCAACTCCTTCCTGCACTATTCGAGTTCTCACCCTTTCAAACAAAAGAGAGCTATTGTCAAAGGACAATTAGTTAGGGCAGTTAGGATGTGTAGTAAACCATCCGATTTCACTTTAGAATGTGAATTTTTAAAAGATCTTTTTATTAACCGTGGTTACCCTCAGGCCATGATTGAAGAGTTAGTTTGTGAGGTTGAAACCAAGAGAAGTAAAGGATTTTATAAACCTTTACTTAATTATGAAACCTTAACCATACAAACCATAGGAGAGAATGCAGTCAACACTGAAACATTACTAAGCTCTCCTACAGGAGGTGACATAGGAACCAGTGATATTAAGAATCCCTTTTCTTTGAGTTTTATAACCACATTTAACAACAATTCTAACCAAATCTTGGAAATCATCCGGAAAAACTGGTACTTCATTACTAGCAACCCACTTTTAGTGGAGAAACTGGGAACGAAACCCAGAGTGGTATATAAAAGAGGAAGTAACATTAAAGAGTTACTACAAAGGAATCCTGTTTCCAATCCCCTGAATAGATTTAAGGGGACATTTGTGTGTGGTTCCTGTAACTGGTGTAAGGTAATTCGGACTGGTAGTACATTTTCTATTAGAGAGAAAAAATATGAAATTAAATTTAAGATTAATTGTGAAACAATGTCGATTATTTACATTGCATTTTGTGTCTGCTGTTTTGCCTTTTATGTCGGTAAAACCGACAGAAAATTTAGACAGCGTATATGTCAACATTGCTATGCTATTAAAAATGGCAAATGCGAAAATGCGTTTGCCAAACACGTATTGAACAATCCGGGTCACAGCTTTCAGTTTATGGGGATCGATCACATACCAGTAACTATTCGGGGAGGCCCTTTTTCTCTATTACTCGAGAAATGTGAGCTTGAATGGCAGCTTAAATTAGATGCTTTCAATGCTCCTGGGTTAAATGACAGTTGTAATATAGCACCAGTATTGAAATTTAAATCCTATTTGAGGTGATTTTTATTTTTTATTTTTTACTTGTTGTGCTTATTACACTTTCAAATAGAGTTTATACTATCAGGGTAACTTTATTACTTTGATTTATTAAATACTTACTACTAAGTTATTAGATTTTTAAATATTTCTAATAATATTTATTATAATTTTATATTTGATTTTTATTTATTGTAGTATGAACAGTTTCCAATTTTCATGTTCATCTAAATTTCTGGAAGACAGGTTTTAAGTTGATGTTTATTATAAGAGTTTCAATTAATGAATTGTTTATTCTTCCTGTTTTTGGTGTGTATATAGGAAGTGATGTAATTTTGATTGTCTGTATTTAAACGTTCAAAAAGTTTTGGCGCCTTTTTGAACAGTTCTCTGAAGAAGCTTCTCAGTGTGAGTTGCGAAAACGCTAAAAATATTTTAAATAATAAATCAGCGTTCAGACTATTTGTTTGGGCTTTGGATTTTCTGTCGTTCCGAAACGCATTTGTCTACAGTTTGTTTTTTTTTGGTTGCTGTTTCTAAAAGTATAATTCATCATCATTTGTCATTTAAGTATATATTCAGACATAATACCCCACCATTCTTTAGTAACTGGCTTGTGCTTAATATTGTGGAACAAGTATTTG
This sequence comes from Protopterus annectens, assembly GCF_019279795.1. NCBI lineage: Eukaryota > Metazoa > Chordata > Ceratodontiformes > Protopteridae > Protopterus > Protopterus annectens. Next base: position 538,443,278 of record NC_056749.1, read on the forward strand.
TGAGCCCTGAGAAATTTAATAGCTATGTGTTTAAAGCCTTCCAACGAGATGGCGTGTCTACTTCTCCAGTTTAGGGAAATGTAATATTTAATTAACATAAAAATAGGAATCAAAATCTTACATTTCCTTTCAGATAAGCCCGGTGGTGGGATGTGCAGAATGGTAAACTCCCATGAGAGGGTAGATTTTTCATAGCCAATTTTCTCAAGTATCACTCTCAGGGCACACCATAGCTTATAGGAACATTTGCAACTCCAGAACAAATGGATGATATCATCAGTTTGATTCAAGCAATATCGGCAATTAGGGGATAGATTGGGGTAGCGCTTACTTAGTACCTCAGGGGTAAAATATGCATTGTTCAAAATCATCAGCTGAGTATATTTCAACTTATTGAAGGGAATAGCTTTAGAGCTTCTTTTTATAGCCTGAGCTATTAAGCTTTGAGTTATGGCTGGGTTGATTTTTAACTAGAATTTTGAGATATTAAATTTGTTCTGAAACCTGATTGCCATGGTAACCTTGTATGTGTTTGAGGTCATCCCTTTGTCACTGAGCAGGAGTTTATTTAATGTTTTACATACTGAAATATCTTCGTCTGAGACCAAGGGGTGGTCTATGTACTTTCTAATCAGCTCCCTAACCTGTCGTAAAATGGACAGGTACTTCTTGGGCAAGTTCAGACTGATTCTTAGGTTAGAAATTGTCTGATGTCTATAGGGGAAGAAATCAGAGATAGAGGTATTCAAAAGGAGGGGGTATTGCACCAAGTTTAACATGCGCCCATTTAATTGAAGGTTGGGGTTGAGGTGAAGTGGCTGTAATGTTATGAAGGAATGAAATAGATTCAAAGATTTGAGTAGGGCCTGGAGGGATTTTATGCTATATAGTAGGCCTTTTGTATGTTTCAGTCTGCCTATATTTGTTTCATCTAGAAAAGGAAGTGCTACAGGACTAAATTTTAGTGATTTGATATAGTTGTTGCCCAGAATCACCCATAACGGGGCCCACGTATTTTTGTCTTTGTGGTAAGACGCTATCTTTAAGACTCTGCTGGCGTTAATTATCTCATAGTTGGATTTAAAGTCGGGTAGACCCAGACCTCCCTGTTCTTTAGGATAGATGAGTTTTGCGTAGCTAATCCTGACCGATTTGGGGGCCCACACGAACTTAGAGATAGAAGATATAATCTTTTTAAAGAAATTATTATGTAAGATACTGGTGGTTGCATGAAACAGATATAAGAGTCTAGGAAGAATGTTCATCTTAATCACTGTGGTTCTGGCCAGGAAAGGGATCTTAAGCATAGACCATCTATTGATATCATTCTGAATATTTGCCCAATACCTGCCCACGTTGTCCTGAAAGTGATTATGGTTACCTTGGGAGAATTGTATACCTAAATAATGAAGCTGTTCTTTCGATTTGATCTCTGATTTTAAAGTTATATTAGGCAGTCTAGAGTATATGTTTAAGGGGAATATTAAAGATTTTTCACTATTAAGTCTGTAGTTCGCTAAGTTGGAAAATGTATAAATTGCAGATAATATTTTATTTGGGTCAGAGTCAGGAAGGGTGAAATATATATTAAGGTCATCTGCATATGCCGATAGGGGAATCTTTAAGTTATAAATACTAGGTGGATGGAGGAAAGTGGCTTGTTTGATAAGCATGAATAATGGTTCCATATATAAGTTAAATAAGAGAGGAGAAAGGGGGCAGCCCTGTCTGACCCCGTTAACCATGTTGATTCTATTAGAAGAGTGTTTATTGATATGTATAGTAGTGTACGCTGTGGAGTAAAGGGTTTTTATTTTGTCTATAAATGAGATTGGAATGTTAAAGAAGGGTAGGACGGCAAATAAGAATTTCGTACTCAAGCGGTCAAATGCCTTGGATGCGTCTACCGCTAGGGCGTACATGGGGTGTTTGGCCACATTAGAATGATGAATCATGGCTTCCAGTAATAAAGTTTGATCGTTAGTTTGTCTACCCGGAATAAAGCCAGATTGCTCAGAGGAGATAATATGGGAAATAACAGCTTTCAGCCTGTTAGCTAGGACCATGGCCAGAATTTTCATGTCCAAATTGATTAAGGATATGGGTCTGTAATTCCCCGGGATTTTAGGGTCTGCATTATGTTTAAGAATGAAAATCATTCTGGAGGCATTTAAATGGATATCTTTAAAGCCATTGGCGGTAATATGGTTGAACAATAAGCTCAATACTTTGGAGACTTTCGTGCTAAATGTTTTATAAAATTTAGCCGTAAATCCGTCTGGGCCAGGGGATTTGTTAGGCTTCAGGTTGTTAATAACTGAGATAATTTCTTATGTAGTTATCTCCTTTTCTAGGAGCTTGTTCTGACTCTCTGTTAGTTTGGGGAAAGTAAGATTCTTGAGAAAGGATTGTATTTCTGATTCGTCAACTATGTTATCTATGGGCCCATAGGTTTGTTTGAAAATGATTTCAAAGGTTTCAATAATCTCGCTAGGTTGCTGGAGTTCCTTCCCCTGGTAATGTATTTCAGGTATAAATGTAGAGGGTTTAGTGAGGTTGATCGCCCTGGCCAAGAATCTGGAGGGAGGGTGTATTACATCTGCGTATAAGGCCACTGACTTAATCTCATGGAAGCTCAGGTTCTCTGCGTGTAGGGATATTAAGTCTTTTTGTAGCTGTATCATATGTTCTTCCAACAGGGGGGTGAGTTTAACTTGAGACTCCATTTCTACTTTATTAAGCTGAAGGGTAAGGTCCTTTTCTTTTTTGTTCCGAAGTTTCTTATAGTATGCGGCTTTATTTAACAAGAAGCCCCTGATCATTGATTTAATCGCGGCCCATTCACAGTCTAATGGAGATTGAAAGGATTTCCTGGAATCAAGAAAGTAATCCAGGTATTCGTCAATTTGAGAGGTAATCTCCTCTCTCCCCAGGAGGTTGGGGTTCAGCCGCCAACAGATGTCAATACTATCTGTTAAGCCCCTCTTTCGTCGTTGAATACCTATAGAAATCTTGGAATGGTCAGATATAGATCTAGGAGATTGTTTACAGGAAATATTCATAGTGTAAAAGGCCTTGGAAATAAGAAAAAAGTCTATTCTGGACCAACTTTTGGCACAAGTAGAAAAAAAGGTGTAGTTACACTTTTTCTGAGCAGGGTCTAGAAAAATGTTTGGGTCAAATAAATTAAACTCTTCTTTCAGTTCACTTATGTCTTTATGTGTTGTGAGGTTAAAGCGAGCCCTGTGATTTGATCTATCTGTTTTGGGATCCTGCACTGAATTCCAGTCCCCCCCCCCCCCCACAATATAGTAGTGATTAGGAAATAAGGTGAGGAAGCTATATAACTTCATAAAGAAGATCTGTTAAGAGGTACAAGGGGCATATATGTTCAGAAGGAGAATAGGTTTATCTAATAAGGGGTGATTTGTAGTAAAATAGCACCATCTACCCTCATCATCTGACCCCTGCTTTGCAATATATGGCCCAAAGCTATTTTTAAAGATAATGGCCGCCCCAGCTCTATTCGTAGTACCAGCTGAGGATATAATCTTTTTAATCCAAGGTCTCAATTTTTCTTGTTCCCATTGCTGATTGAGCAAATGCGTCTCCTGAAGGAAAGTAATATTAGCGGTAGATTTCAAAATTAGGTGCATGAGCAATTTTTTTTTTTTAGGTGATTGTAACCCCTTAATGTTCCAGGATTCTAAGTTCCACATTTTCTAATCAAGCCAAGTATATTCAAGAAATCAGAAATGTAATGGGGAGTATGGACAACATTGAATAATGACGTGAGATTGAGTTGTAAACTTAGGGCAAGTAGTAAACATCCTTCCCGCTTAATCCCGGTGCCTACCCACCACCCCCTAAGCCCGGAAGGGTCTGGGAAGCTAAAATGATGCGAGCTTGAGCTCATCCAATAAGTGAAAAACCTTGTTCCCAGAAAGTACAGCCTAACACACCATGACCCAAGATGCATAGCTAATCCAAACAGTGCAAAAACATACACAAAACTCCACCAAGAAAACAGGTAATAACATGCAGAGATGAACAGCAAACAGACTATTATTTACATAATAACACTTAGATTATTTAGCCTTATACAATAAACTAAAACTTTCATCTATAATAAACGTAAATAACATGAGTTTGTTTGAAGTACATCAATTACCAATGAGGTGATGTGAGACCTCAGTAATTAAATAGGGTTTTCCTTTACTTAATGAAGCATTGCAAGCAGTGTTGACAAGACGGTCAATGTTATTTTCAAGTACCAAGTATAGAGGTCCCACCCAAGGAGAGGCAAAACCCAGAGAAAAGCTCTGAAAGAAATCTCCCCGGTATCTAACCCCACGCTTCCCAATTCCTCACAGCCATAGGATTAATTTATTAGCCAACTCGAAATCTCTATCATTGAATTTATTAATATTGCATCCGTGCCTTTATCACGTTTAGTCATTTTTGAGTGCCATTACCAAATTTCTCCATATACCTATAAAATCAGGTTATGCATTAATAAGCCTAGTATATGAATAATGGGAGAATGACCCATCCCAACTCTTTCTCCTCCCATACTAGTAACCTCAGTATCTATTACCCTGGAGATCCTGCACATGGTGTAAGACTGAGTTCATGTTCAGTGCCTTAGCTTAGTCTTCACTTTTCGCATATTTTCCATCTATAATAAGCCATAGACAGCATTAGAATAAGCAAAATATCAAGATACAGGCACTGCTGAAAGAATACAATGAAATGTATGAAAGCATCCGCAAACAGGAAACTCATCCGATTTCACACATATTGATTAGTGATCAAGTGATATACATCCGGACAGCAGGATTCCATTGTATCTGAGGTAAAAGACTAGTACGTTAAAACACCTTTGCACATTGTATAATTGAGCCCTATCAGGACCACTACCTTAGCTTTACCCAGCTGTAACAGCAGTCAAGCCTAAAGCCCCAAGTGAGTATAAGAGCAATTAATAAAACTCTACAGTGAGGAGGGTAGCAGATAACCGTAGTAGGTAATTACATCAAACTGCACCACAAGTCAAGCAAGCATTTGCTCATATGTTAATTCTAGGCTATTAATCATTTGGCAATAGCACTCAAGATTTATCTGAGTCATTCTTTAATTACAGGAGAGTTGAAGCATTGTCCTGCTTTAATCTTTTTTTTTTTTCCAAAATATATTGTAATGCTTTAAAACCAAATAATAAAAGCATTTTAACAACAAAGTTATAATAAAGTATCCATTGAAGAACAGAAGATGAGTATAAGGTAAAAACAGAAAAGTGCTCTACCTGAAACCATTCTAGTATAAAACAAATAAAGTATCCATTGAAGAAACAGAGGATGAGTATAAGGTAACAACAGAAAAGTGCTCTACCTGAAACCATTCTAGTATTAAACAAACTACACACAACAGCATAACCAAGATTTTGTTGGAAAGTAGACAGGAGTAAGCTATCTGTTCATTTCTAGAAATGTATTAAATCAAATACAACAAAGCTTGCTCGTGAAGTATAAAAATAAATTTGTAGAAAGTCATACTCTTGGCTTATGATTATCAGGTATGATTACAGTTTTCCGCATTTTTCACTGTTCCTTTTTTCTTTTTTTCCTTTAAAGTACTTCATCTGAATATGTCCATCCGAGTCATTCCTCAACTACAGGAGAGTTGAAGCACCGACCCGCTCTAATCCTTTTTTCCTCCAAAATGTATTGCAATGCTTTAAAACCAAACAACAAAAGCACTTCAACAACAAAGTTATAACAAAGCATCCACTGAAAAACAGAAGATGCGTACAAGGCAACAACAGAAAAGTGCTCTACCTGAAACCATTCCAGCACAAAACAAACCACACACAACAACACAACCAAGACTCCGTTGGAAAGCAGACAGGAGCAAGCCATCCGTTCATCTCCAGAAATGAATCAATTCAAATACAACAAAGCTTGCTCGCGAAGTACAAAAATGGATTTGTAGAAAGTCGCCCGGGGCTGGGATATATAACTGGCAGGTTCCTGCTGCTCGATGAGTGGGGGAACATTGTCGCTGCAAGCCCGAGGCGTTTCGCTTCAGATATATGGGGAAAGGAGAATATAGTGTGCATACGCAAGAAATGCAGCACTCACCTGCTTGGTATGCACATTTGAAGAGTCAGCTTAAGGGAGAATAGCGCAAGAAACTTTCGTCGCCTCAATTTCCAAGCACCCAACGCCAGTACAAGATAGGTCCGCTTGCGTGCTATCGAGATCTGCGTATCCTGTTGATTGGAGTTCCTGTAAGCCATACCAGCGTTAAAGGGCTATACTCCTTTAAGGGCGCCTTGGTAGCAGGGAGATCTTGGGGTCAAAGAACCATAACCAGATAAATGGAATATGGCGACGAACCTGCAGAAAAGAGCCAGTCCAAGTGATTCCACGAGGGCAATGGATCCCACAGACAGTGGGCGACACAAGGGGACCAAGAAGACCAACCCGCAATGTAAGTCTATGATTTTAAGGACAGAAAAACACAGTTGGTTGCATTTGTGACACAGTCTTTCGTATTTCTGGGAGCATAGTTACAACTTTTGGTCTGGTTTGTCCGGACATTCCTTAAACGTCTTTTTGAAGACCACGACCACTTAATTGTAGCTTTGTGCTCATAACTGGGCACCCTGGTGAGTAAAAATGAGGGTGTTGGGATACCTCATTTGAAATCTTATCTGCTTTTTGATCAGATAAGTGCAGAAAGGGGCCAGTTTTTGTCTTTCTTGTTTGATTGAGATTGGTAAGTCCGGAGATAGATATATTTTATTGCTCTTCCATTCTATGTATTTTTTTGTTTTTGCTGCACTTATTAATTTGTATACATGTTGGTAATTTAAGATCTTGACATATACTGGTCTCGGATTACGTTTGTCAAAAGCTGGTCTTAAGGCTCTGTGTGCATGCTGTATAATTAATTTATCTGAAAGGGGTTCTTTATCTAGAAATGCAGAGAAAATTTCAGAAATGCTCTCCAGTAAGTCCAAATGTGAAACCTGTTCTGGGATGCCTCTGATGATGAGGTTGTTACGTCTAGATCTGGCTTCGAGGTCTGTTAACTTTTGTTGTATACTCTTTATATTTGTGTCATTATTTCTTTGCTCCTTTTGTAGTTGATCAATTTTAATCTCATTTTCAAGTACCTTTGCTTCAGTTTTATCCATTCTGGTTAATATTCTGTCGATGGAGACATTAAAAGATTTAAGCTGCTGTGAGAGGTCTTGAATTGCTGACTGAATGGGTTGCAGGGCAGACTTTAGTCCCTCCATGTAATTTAAATCAGATTTCTCTTTCGATGTTATTGGTGGTGTCTTGGATGCCTCTTGCTGTTTAGTCGTCCTGGCCCTCTTCGTGGTAACCTCTTTTTCTGGGGAGGCTATAGTTGAAAATTTTGCTTTAGTGGTTTGAGCTTCCATGTGGTCTAGTTCTTTTGACATGGTTATGTATACTATTCAGTGCCCTCTTTCTTCACAGGAGTAGTAGGCCTCCGAGGCCTAGAGCACATGTAACCCGGACCAGCAACCGAAGAGTCAGACAAATCAGGTACAATCCTTCCCAGTAGAGGCACTCTGTTCCACAGAAAGGTTGGTAATCGGCGTAGGTAAGAATACTTGTTAATTCTGTAGTATTATTTTACCTTGAAAAGGCTTTCAATCTTTAAAATTAGCTGTTGAATTGTAGGTGAGTGGCAGAGCTCTGTGAAAACACTGCTTATAGGATGGCAGCCATTTTGAATCAGCAATAATAATAATAACATAAACACTTATCATAAACAAAACTATAGATGATATTTTATGGAAGAGGGTTTCTGACTGGACATCCAAAGTCCCAAGCCAAAACTGTAAAAGGCAGAAGCAAAAAGTGAACCCATAACTGATAAAATGATAAACTTTATTCTTGTTAAGTTTTCTGAGCTTCACATCCTTAAACAGTTAATATCCAGAGAACAAAACTGCAACTACCAAGAAGAGAAAAGGGTGCAATGCATACACATATAAAAGGTTAGGTAACAAAATTACCTATTCGCACTATAAAGAATGTATATTGCTGTGCTACCCAACCCCCCCCCCAAACAAAATGGTCCACTGCTGAAGTACACTAGCCACTGTGACCACTGTCTTATATATTTGGCCTTCAAGTTTAGCATTTGGGAAGCCAGCATTTCACAAGGACAAAGATGGGCCAGTGGACTAATAAAATAACTATCAAAACTCCAGAATGTATTCACTTATCAGGTCTATATCATATGTTCGAATTTTTAAAATGTCGAACGTTCTAAAGAGCGAAAATGACAGAACTCAAAATTCCTTTAATGAGATTGCAGTACAGTGACGACTGGAATATTTGCTCTTTCCTCACTGTAGTATGATTTCGGAATTGGAATATATATTTAGCAGGGGGGTGTGGGGGGCTATGCCCCCCACAATAAGGAGTTTGAGTTCTGGCAATTTTGCTCTTTAGAGCGTTCGAGATTTTTATCATTCGATTATATGATGTAGACCCCACTTAATCAGTACAGGGTGCTTAGATTACAACTTTTGCAAACACAGCGCAGTGGTGCAGCGGTTAACATTGTAGCCTCACAGCAAGAGGTTCTCCAGTTTGATTCTTGTCTGGGGTGCCTTCTGTGCAGAGTCTGCATGTCCTCTCTGTGTTTGCTTGGGTTTCCTCCAGGTATTCTGGTTTCCCACATTCCAAAGATATGCATCTGGAGCATTTCTGCCTGGGCCTCCAGTGAAAATAGGCTCTATCCTAGTCAGACCTGATCAACAAATGTTAAATAAAATAAATAGAGAATGTGAATGTTATATGCTGCTTAGGTCACCTCAGTATCCTCCTGCAGTACTGCATTCTTGTTTGCTGCTTTGCTTGTGTTAGATTATTGCACTGATACCTCTTTTGTGTTAAAAGATGCTACACATTCTAATAGCATCACTTTTCCCTAAAAATTATAAGCGACCTTATTTATGGCTACATGAGTTACACTGGTACAAAACCCTAATAGCATCAACAAGGCACTCTGTATACATGCATTACACTGCTACTCTGCTAATGTACATAAAACATCCTGCCTTATCAGATATATATGAAAATTAGTTCATAGTGATGGAAATTATGGATATATGGATTGCCACTATTTGGAAGTGTACATAATTCTGCTTTTCTGTTATGGAACTCTACTTGATATCATACACATAGGTTCATAGGTGTATACTAGGCTAATGGCACTGGGGCCTTTACAAGCCTAGCCATAGGATTGCCATGGCATTGTGCCACCCGACTTTAGTTTCCAGTGCCTCTGTCGAGAACAGCCACTGGAGTTATCCCCGGAGTGAATTTTCTATTTCCCATCCACTCATCAAGATTTCTCTTGAAGAGGGTCAGCAAGGTGCTCTGCTTGACATGTATGGGAAGTCTATTCCATAGCATGGGCAGTCTCTTGGTTATGAACCTATCCCTCCAATATGTTCTGTTGATTGTGGAAATGAGGTTGAGGTCTCTGGAATGTGTGGTGTGGAGGGACTGGCATTTCTTTAGATGTAGCATTTCTAACAGAGCTGGGTCAGACATGGCTTTGTAAGTCAAGCAGAGATCACCTCTAGGTAGGCAATATGAGACAGAGAATAGCTGGAGGTTTTGAGTCTGTCCATATAGGACAAGTGTTTAAGGCCTAAGATCCTCTTTGTGAGGTACTTTTGCGGCCTCTCTATTGTTCCAGGTGTCTAGTGAGGTACATACCAAATGGGGCAATGTACTCTATGATTGGCCTAATGAGGGAAGAGTAGAGGGAGACAATGACCTCTTTCTTCCTGGATGCAAAACCCTTAGTAATGAGATGCGTCACATAGAAGGACTTTCTGACCACAGTGGCAATGTGGTGATCAAAAGAGAGGTTGCTGTCAACCTGTGTTCCCAGCTCTTAAAATTCCTTCTGCTTTCAGTGGACTACCATCAATGTAGTAATTCATGGGAACTGGGTTTTTCCCAAAGGGGATAATGGCACATTTTTTGGCACTGAGCTTAAAGCCATGGTTCTGACACCAGTGGTTGGTCTCAATGAGGCCATTCTGTAGGATATCAACATCACTTGGGGAGTTAATAATAGCTCCCAATTTGCAATTGTCTGCAAACTTTGTCAGCCAGAGTCCCTTTCTGTTGGCCTGGACTTCATAGAAGTAGATACCAAACAGTAGAAGACCCAGAACCAAACCCTGTGGGACTCCACTCATGACTATTTGGCAGTTTGACTTGGAGTCAGCTACTTTCACACTATGGGTTTTATCTGTAAGCCAATTTGCAATCCACATAGTGATATAGGGGTTGATGCCTAGTTTAGTGAGTCTTTCCATGACTCCAGAGTGGGGAATGGTATCAAAGGCCTTGGCCAGATCAAGGTAGGCTGCATGAACCACACTGCCTTCATCCACAGCTCTGGTGACGGACTCAAAGAAGTCAACCAAGATAAGCAGGCACAATTGACCCTTCACAAAATCAAACTGTGTGGGATCCAGAGTTTGGAGATTCCCCATATCCTTGTTTATTTGGTCCATGATGATGCATTCCATAGCTTTGCATGTCAGACTCATCAGGCTAATGGGGCCATAGTTCCCAGGGTCTGTAGTCGCTACTCCTTTGTGGAGAGGGATGACAGTAGCATTGCACCATTCAGTAGCAACAAAGCCTGAGGTGAGGCTGTGTTTGAACAGGGCACACAGGTGAGGTGCCAGTTCACTCTGTAGTTCATGTAGAACACAGCAAGGGATATTGTCAGGTCCCATAGAAGCTGTATTCTTGGCCTTGGACAGTGCTGTTTTAACCTGTGCAGCAGTATTACTGGTTGCCTGGCAATCTACTGCTATTGAGATTGGTCCTTTTGGGGGGGGGTAAAGTTGGCACTGAATCTGTCGGCCAGTATACTGGCAATATCTGTTGGCTCGGTATAGGAGGAAACATTGTGCAGTAGCTCAGAGCAAATCTGGGTATTGCTGTAGAGATTCTTTACATAACTATAGAAGGCTTTGTGGTTGCCTTTACTGTCTGCTGCAGTTCTGTTTTCATAGATAGCTTTAGAGGATTTAATGAGGGATCTCAACATTTTGTTGAGGCTGATAAAGGAGTTTTCCAGTCTTGGGACTTCACCTTATTCCACATCAGTTTTCTCCTTCTGTTGTAGAGTTTGTTTCTGGCAGGGGACCACCAGATTGGCTTCCTTTTTTGGAGGAGAGCATCTTGGTTCTATTGGGTCTGGCAAGATCCATGCATTTGCATACGTGTTCATACAGTGCATTGGTGTATGATTCAGCAGACATGCAACTATTCTCCATTTGCATGGGTGCCATGAAGTTTGCCACCTCTGTTTTTAGGAGCCTAAAGTTAGCTTTGGAGAAGTTTTTCTTGGTGGTTACCTTTGCGGCAGTGGGGGGGGGGGGTGTTAGGGATGTGGATTTCCAAGGTGATTAGTTTGTGGTCAGATCTAACCAGGGAGGAGCTGACTATTGGTGTAGAGCAATGGTCGCCCATGTTAGTAATGACCAGGTCAAGGATGTTGCTACCTCTGGTGGGGGTAAGAAAGAGCTTGTCCAAGGTATTGGAATTAATGAACTCCAGGAAACGTTGGGCAAGTGTATTGGTACATGAGTAGTTTTCCCAGTTAATGGAGGGGTAGTTGAAGTCACCTAGTATGAGAGAGTGTTAGGATGGACCTAAAAAAGGCACTACAGGGGTGGCAAGAGCCTTGGCCAGTATCCGGAATCCCAGGGGTGACAGATGCAGGCGATCTTTGGCAAAGCATCGAGGTCTGTCAATCATGTCATCCCAGGCAGACAGATACTGGATCCCCTTAGAGTGACATCAGAAACTTAGCCAATTGTTGAAATCAATCATTTTCTGCTTGTACTGTGGTATCATTCTGGGTGATGGTAGGATGCTGCTCAGGGCTAGGGTCATACCCGCCTGGGCTACATAATCCGAGAGCTCCTCCATGTCTCTTTTCATGTAGTCCAGGGAGGTACATCTCAGGTCATTCACACCCACATGTACATTGACTGAGTCATATTTGTACCTGTTGTTGCGGGACCTGAGTGCATGCGTTATGTGGTGGATCCTTTCACCTGACAGGCAGCTGACTTTCTCCTTATTCAACCTAGTGAGTGGGACATCAATGTGCCTCACTATCGAGTCACCTAAAACTAGTGTGTTGGGCGTGCTGTTTTGCCTTAGGGGCTTTGGTTGAGTGGCACAATGTTTAGGAGAGTTATGTGTCTCGTGATTAGTGTTGTGATGTGGTGGTCAAGTGCGTTTCTACCTTGGAGGTCTCTGCTGTTTGAGTAGATTTTTATTGAGAGCCTCTGCAAATGTCGGTGTGTGGTTTGTGTTTTTATGTGAAGGCAGTGCTGGTGGGTGTTCTGGAGCGCGATGTGTTCCATGTGGTGTGGTGCAAGTGCTGACCTTCTCATCTTGACCAGCTATTCCGGTCTTGGCTGGAGAGTGCGTGGCTTCCAATTTGGATATATAAGTGCATCTCTCGCAAGTCTGAGTGTTGGGAGGTAAGAGGAGAGGGATGTCAGTGTACATGAGGCAGTTACTACATTGCCTCAGGATGCCCAAGTTCACAAGGTTAATAGGAGAAAGCACAGGGAACTGACCTTTAGACATGCCTGGAGGGGTGGGCATTAATAATAAGTACTGGAACTGTCTCCTTGTAGAACGTTTAGTGCTGATAGCACTTTTGTGTGCTACATAGTCAGTAAAATCAGTAGAGAAAAAAATGTGCAGTAGATAGTGGAATTAACCAGAAAAAATACATTTTAAAAGTAGCAACAGCTTCTTTGAAAATATCGATAGTATATTATAAAAACTTAAAATGGTGTAAACGTGGAAATAGAAGATGAAAGGACTCTTCCCCTCTCCACTTAACACAATCCTGACATTGTATGTACAGTATGTATAGCTCATCCTCTGCATAACCTACTTATTTTACCACATGGATGTAGAAAGTAGCTCGTGGCATTTAGTCCTTTGACAGCAGAAAATTACAAATTAATGTAAAATTATTACGAGAGTGTTAGGCATGAATGGGATGTTATAGTCGAACTGTGGTAGTACACTGTTAGCTGGGTTCTCATAGAATAATAAATAACTAGCATAGGAAGGTGAGGTCTACAGACTGTGTGGATGTTGTGCTTAAGTGAAATGCAAAGGGCAGGTATACCTACTTTTCTATTTCCCTGACTGTTTACGGTTGTGCAAAACTAAATAATATTTGCAAGAAAAACCCCTAAATGAACTTTTCACACACTCAGACACACAGAAATACACACACACACACACACACACACACACACACACACACACACACACACACACACACACGCACACACACGCACGCACACACACACACATGCACACACGCACACACACACATTCAAAATTCTCTTGAGTTGCTTCTACAGCAGTAATTAGTTATGCTGCAGTTTTTCTAAATACTAATTAAAATTGTCAATGCTCCCAACTGTGCTGTGAATATAATCACTAGTGTATTGAAAGGCAAGTCCAGCATCTTTTAATATTCTTGCCATCAACTCTCCATTTGTAATTCACTCCATCTGGCTGTTTGCCAAATTACAGTTCTTACAGATTAATTAATTAGTTGTAAGTTTTGAATTTTCTTATGACATATCTCTAGTAAATGTACACATATCCACTTTTTGCCACTTTGGGCAGTGCAGGTTTTCTGGAAGTTTCTGCAAGTGAGATTTTAATTAAAAGAAAGAAGTTATTTGCATCCAGTGGTGCCACTGCCTGAAGAAAGCTGACTTTGTTCTGCCCTGCTCCTTCACAGATGCCCTAGATTGTGTCAAGTTGCAGGCTGATCTAAATGCACTTCAGTAAGCATTTTGCTAGGAGATGGGGTTTAGGTTTAGACAGTGCGTGGATGGGAAGTGGGGGCAGCTACAGAAGTTACAGTCCATTCACGTTATCTACTAGTCATAATTTGTACTGAGGAATCAGTATAACGTCTGATTTATTCTCTTTTGGGTTTTGACTAGTTTATGTTGGCTTTTTGCTTTGTACAAAACAGTAAAAAGCAGGAGATACAAATAAATAAATGTTGAAAAGTCTAAGGCAAAATTTGGAGATGAGTGAGCCACTTCAAAATCTGCCATTATGAAGGCACTCATTATTTTGTACCCATTAACATTTTTTTTCTACGTGAAAGTAATCAGAGTATTGTCAGTCAAAGTTAACTGTGGCTGATATATATATATATATATATATATATATATCTATATATAAAAACAACATCCTGATATACTTATAATCTAGCTACTTAAATGTTTTATATCTTTCACTGCCTCCTCACATTAATAAAATAATACATTTTTCAGGTTGTAGCTGTAGGCTTGGAGTATTCTTATGTAGTTTGTATTACATCATTTTGAAAATGCTTAGATTTTTTTTTTCAAAAATTATAATACATCCAGTCCAAAAAGCAGGCAAGTATATATATATATATATATATATATATATATATATATATATATATATATGTGTGTGTGTGTGTGTGTGTGTGGAGAAAATGTCACCATACAAAGCACAGTAGATGGAAACAAGTACACTATGTAACTATTTAGAAATCTTCAAATTGTCTAAGTTAGCATTCATTTTTTAAAACAATCAGACATTTCCTTACTGTTTTAATAAAGTGAATATTAAACTTAAGTTCTTGCCTATAGCTGGAATACTGTAACTTCAAGAATTTTCGAAATGAGTTCATTTAATTATATGGTCATTTAAATCTCCCCAAACTGATTAATGGTAACTCACAATTCCCTGATTTTATATTTATGAGTAATCTGCAAAATCTTAGAAATTACTTAAATTATAAAATTATTAATCATTCTGCGGAGTTGAATATTTGGATACATGCGTGAATTAATTTGTGGAGCAATTTTATGCAAACTTTGTTAACTCAATTTCATTATTATTTCTGGAATCACACAGTCCGAAGTTGTTAAAGATTTCCTCTGTTATTAGAATTATTGTGTTGCATGTTCTAATGATAGAGCAGTGCTAGGTAACTCATGGTCTTTTTTATCATCTTCTATGTGTTTTCAATGGTGAATCTTGAAATTGAAAGTTAAATGTTATTTTACAGCTATAGGTTTAGTACGAAAGAACATAAATGCTGACTGGACATTAGCTAAGACCACAGCCGTGACAAATGCAGCATCACACACACACACACACACACACACACACACACACACACACACACACACACACACACACACACGTCTAATAGCCCTGCTGAAACACAGATTAAAGTTACTTGTGAAACACAAACACTTATGACTGCCATTTGTTCTTTGCCACTAACATTTTAACCACACTTCAAGGGTCTTAATAAGAGTTAGCCAACCTTAATAAAATAACAAAGAGAAATACAGTCTGTCATATGGAAACAGCACATACTGTATTTTTTAATCATCTTAAGGCCATCATTTCTATATTGGTTTGCTTAGCCTAAGTTATAGATGCTTAGGTTAACACTCAGAAATCCATACTTGTTGCAAAGCTGTAGTTAGTCCAAAACTCCCTTCCTGAGTTAGCTGTACCAGTACTCTCAAAGGCATCGTTTCTGATTCTATTTAACTCATTTATCCTTAGTAGAGTGAAAAAGAGCTACCTCTGAATCAAAGAATGCTTTTATGAGCTCTGCATGCTAACTGGTTAAAATAAATATTTAAATAAAAATAACTTGCACTTGACAAGTTTTAGTTAGCATCTCCTAAGAAGCAAATCAGTGAGATTCATTGTTGTGCAAAATGTGACATGATAGCAGAGTGTTTAGAGCTATATTTCGCAGCTGTAAGGTCAGCGGTTCAGTCCTGACCTCTGTATTTTGCTGTGTTGGCATTTCATGTTTACACTGCAGCTTTTGTGGGTTTCTCTGTAGTCTAGTCATTAGAGTTCCTGACTTACATGCGGGTATCCTGAGTTTGACTGCTCGTATGGGACTGGACCTATTTTTGGCATCTACTTTTTAGAGGTCAGAGGCGTAGATATCAGGAGGCATGATCTTCAGTTTCTGAATGCTAGTTTTGCTTTTGTGGAAATGCTTTAGTGTTGTGTGTGGTTTAGCTCATTGTCAGCATTCAGAGATGAATGTCAACAATTACATTTTTGGTTTAAGCCTGAAGCACTCATCTCACTCTCCCCACTAGCTGTGGATGCGACTTTTCTACTTTTTTTTTTTTTTTTTGGACCTCAAATGTGTGTATTTTTTTTTTTTTTGACCATGGAATGTCTCTGAGTGCCAAAAAGGCTAGCTACAACTCTGCAAAGGTAAAAGCAGATGTCAAGTGACTGTGACTAATTAAGTTTACTGCTGATTGCAAATTTGGTTCCATTGTCAAATCTCTGATTCTGAGCTACTCCATTAGGACCTAGACCGGACCAATTCCTAGTGCGTCAGTCAAAGGCTCACATTACATACCAAAAAACTGGTATAATTACTTTTGAAAAATGTATTACTCCCTTCTCTTACTAGATTTCAGGTACCCACATTAAAAAAGATAGTTATCCAAGACATGGGTACCTGTGTTGATAATGATTTTTATTTTGCTCACTGTGTCTCAGGAATGGTTAGGAGGTAATTCTAGCTTGCTCAGCTGGTCTGTAGAAGAATCTCCTTTAGATTCCATACCATCTTGCTCCTTCATGTTATCCCTTATTAAGCCTATACTTGAATACAGTGCCCTTTTGGAATGTACCTCACAAAGCAGACTGACCAAACTGAAAGACCCGAATGTTTCTGACTAAGGAGATTTCTGAGCTACTCCATCCAAACTACTCAAAAAGACTAAAAGTGCCAGACATCTTTACTATCTCATATATGCTCTGGAAGGATGATCGCTGCTTAGACTTACAACCACTGGGCGCACTTATAATTTTCAACTTCCTACCCTTTTAGAGAACCAATGTTCTATTTACAATCATGCCAAAGACCTCAACCTCTACTGCAAGATCCACAACACCTACTGGTATAACACATTCATAACCTAGCTCATTGCCTGCCTTTGAAATAAATCTGAGTATGCATCAAAGTAACACCCTATGCACTTTCACAACTTGATGTGACAACTGGATAGGACACCATAAATTCATGCCTGGATTACATGAAAATAACTGTCTTACCAGGAGTAACTAACATACCCTCAGTGCCAGTGGATGCCACCACTAAGTTTCTTGATGGTCCTTCACCCATAAGCTTAGTATGAACATATAATCCTATAAAATATATTACCTGAAGATGTTACAGTGTATAACCATAAGTGAAAAGAAGTACTTGGGGTCTTCACAGTTGTCAGTCTATGGGATATGAGGATCAGAGATCTGCACACTATTTTACATGATGCACTATGATGCAATCCATTTTTAAGGTGGTGGAAATTACTGCACTCTAGACACCCAGAAATCACAACACTATTTCAGTGAAAGAGTAAAATGTGCCAGTGGCCAAATGGACAGATACAGAAGACAAAATTAATACAATTGCCACAAAACAATCACATAAGACAGTGCTGTGGCAGGGAGAAGGGGGATGCTGAAAACCAAAAAGCATATAATGAATGTTGCAGTATTCCTAAAAGCAACTAGAGGCAACTGTCCCTGATCTAGCATTCACAGCAACCATGCCTTCAGTACATGCAGACTAGTGAATTAGACCTAGGCTTACGTAGTCTTCTTTAGCAAAATTAAAGAATAGTGACAACACAGTCTAAGTAGCAGGAACTGCATTAAATTTGTACGCTCAAAGTGCCATTATGTGCAAAAATGCACACATGCAGTATAGTATGAGGTTATTCTTGTGGAATGACATAACAGAAAAGAGGGAGGAAAGAAATAAAGGTACATCTTTAAATAACAATATTTAGAAAATAGATAAGACATTTATTGTAAATAATGTCAGTTTATAACAATAATAAACAGTGGTTGGTGTTGAGTAAATGTGGCTGGATCATGGGTGCTTTATTTATTCATTCAGGCTTTACTATTTTGTTTAAACCACACCAGCTGTAGGTAGTCACCATTACTCATGCCCAAAGCAACCTAGCTCTGTGGGATAAAGGAACAAGGCCTTGAATACATTCCAGATGACCCAGGGTTGAGTGGTGGGTTGGATGCTCCAAACATTTTGTGACCATTAACTTCAGCTTACTCATGGGGGGGACGGGAAGGATGGTTACCTGGCTAAATGTTGCTGCAATGCAAGTATAGGCTTGTACAAAGGCTGCTGACTGGAGGGTAGGTATTTAAAATCTCTGGACTTGCATATGGAGACCGAATGGCTGAAAATCCAGACTTGTACCAAGTCTGAGATTGCCATTTCTCATAATATTCCCTTTTCTCCATGACATGGCAATCTTGAAATAGGTATAAATATGTTAAGGGGGGGTTGCTGTTTATATCACTAATTAAAGAAAAAAGGTGCTTCGTGAATTTTAAATTTCTTTTCTAAGCATGAGTTGCAATTATTTTAACATCATTGTTTTATGTAGGGGTACATCATCTTACAAGTAATGTGTTATCTGAACGACAGCTATGGCAAGATTTTTATCTTATTTTATTGTTCTTGTACAGCACTGCTGATGCTACAGCACTGTAGACAGTTCGTATTTATGTTCTGTACCAAAATGCCTTGATGGATTTGGACATCCTGAAAAACTTTATTTTCTGGCTAGGCTTTTGTCCTTCCAGCAACATATTCTATTTCCCCAAAAATGTTATGTTGATCAGCCCTCTGTTTTAGGATGTCTTTTTAATACATTTATTAAATCTTTTTCAAAACATAACAATGAAACCCTTTATTTATATATAATTTTAAGTGCGACAAAATAACAATTGTAAGTTTCCATAGGAAAAAAAACACAAAAAATAATCACTGAATATACAACACAACTATTTAGGGTCTATGTTAAATAAACGAACGCTTAAAATGTCGAGTACAACATACTTGAACACTTTTAAGCGAAAGTTTATTTAACCAACCTCTCAGAATGTCAGAAAACACAATCTCAGAATGTTTAATTTGGCCACCTACCCCTCCCAAGTGCTACAGTACATGAAACCAACTAATAGCAGGTACACACATATAATAACAAAAAAAAAAAAAAAAAAGGTTAAACATGTAACATTGCAAACAGGGGGCAAGCCCCCCTGCACACCCCCCCACTTAAATATACCAACTCCGAGACTGCACTTCAGTACAGAAAAGGGAAATTCTCCCATTCTGCACCGGCGCCATTAGCACTAGCTTACATAGGTTCATAGGTTCATACTAGGCTATCTGCCCTAGGGCATTTATAAGCCTAGCCAGAGTGTGTTTGGCTTTCGCCACCCATTTTAAATTAATTTTGCTATGCCCTTTTTCGAGGTTAGTATACTGTGCCGCTGTCTAACAGTGACACAGAAGTGATACCCGGGGTAAACCTATGATCTCCCATCCACTCATCAAGATTCCTCTTGAAGAGAGTCAATGAGGGACTCTGCCTAACCTGTACTGGGATTTTATTCCAGAGTGAAGGGAGCCTCTGGGTTATGAATCTGTCCCTCCAGCATGTCCTATTTATTTCAGTGCTGAGGTTCAAGTCTCTCGAGCGTGGCTCGATGGGATTTGGATTTTCTGAGGTGCAGCATGTCCATTAATTCCGGGTTGGACATGGCTTTATACGTCAGGCACAGATCACCTCTGAGCAGGTGGTATGCCACTGAGTAGAGCTGGAGTTTCTTTAACCAGGCAGCATATGGCATCTGTTTGAGCCCTTTGATCCTCTTGGTGAGGTATTTTTGGGGTCTTTCCAGTTGCTGCAGGTGTCTGGTAAGGTACATCCCAAAAGGGGCATTGTACTCAATTATGGGCCTGATGAGGGATGAGTAAAGAGGCACGATGACCTCCCCTGATCTAGATGTGAATCCCTTCATGATTAGGTGGGCTATATAAAATATTTTTCTAACCACTTTGGCCACGTGGTTGTCATATGAGAGATTGCTATCAACTTGGGTCCCCAGGTCCCTAATTACTTTTTCTGTACTTAATGGATTACCACCTATGTGGTAATTTGTGGGCACTTTGTTTTTGCCAAAGGGGATGACTATACACTTTTTGGTGTTTAGCTTGAGGCCATGGCTCTGGCACCAGTTGTCTGTTTCTACGAGGCCCTTTTGGAGGATGCTTGTGTCGGCTGGAGAGTCGATTATGGTGCCCAGTTTGCAGTCATCTGCGAACTTGGTCAGCCACAGTCCTTCCATGTTGGCCTGTACCACCGAGAAATATATACCGAACAAGAGAGGTCCCAGGACTGAGCCTTGTGGGACGCCACTTGTAACTGGTTTGGAGTCTGACAGGGCTCCAGCAATTCTAACCATGTGGGTTCTGTCCTTGAGCCAGTTTGCAACCCATCTAGTGACATAGGGGTTTATATTTAAGCTGGTGAGCTTATCTATAATGCCCAAGTGGGGTATTGTATCAAAGGCTTTTGCGAGGTCCAGGTAGGCTGTGTGGACCACCTTCCCCTCGTCAATGGCCTTGGTGACTGTTTCAAAGAAATCAACCAGGTTTAAGAGGAAGGATCTGCCCTTAACAAAGCCAAACTGGGTAGGATCCAGTGTCTGTAGGTCCCCAATATCTTTATTTATGAGGTCCATGATGATCCTTTCCATAGCTTTGCAGACCAAGCTAGTCAGGCTTATGGGGCGATAGTTTCCAGGATCCATTGAGGCACCACCTTTGTGGAGAGGGACCACTGTTGCTGTACGCCACTCTTTGGGTACATATCCTGTAGTAAGGCTGAGATTGAACAGTAGTTTTATGTTTGGGTTTAGCTCTTCTTGGAGTTCATGTAGGACGCAGCCTGGGACACCGTCTGGTCCCATTGATGCTGTGTTTTTTGCTTTGGAGAGGGCAGCTCTTACCTGAGCATCTGAGATGTCAGGGGGGCAGCACTCTGCTGGGATAGATATTTGCTCTTTTGGTGGGGGGGGGGGGTTGCGCTGAGCCTGTCAGCTAGGATGTTGGAAATGTCTGTGGGTTTGGTGTATTTTTTGTCATTTTGGACTAATTCTGAGCATATCTGGGAATTCCCACCTAGGTTCCTAACATAACTAAAGAAAGCCTTGTGATTATCCTTAGTGTCCTGTGCAATGTTTCTCTCGAAGCTGGCCTTGGACGATTTTATGAGTGCCCACAGTTTTTTGCTAATACTGATCAGAGATGCCTTCCCTTTTTGGGATTTTGCTCTATCATGTAGTAGCTTCCTCCTTCTATTGTATAGTTTGTTTATGGCTGGGGTCCACCAGACAGGACGTCTGCCTTTGGAGGATTGGGTCTTGGTTTTATTTGGGATTGCATGATCCATACATTCCTGAAGGTGTTCATAGAATGCGTTTATAAAGGATTCTGCGGTCTGGGCCATATTTTCCACAGGCCCGGGGGCTTTGAAGGATTCCACCTCAGTTTTGAGGAGCGTGAAATTTGCTTTAGAGAAGTTTTTCACTGTGGTTTTCAGGGCAGGGGGTGGAGTCGGGATGGGAATATCCAGTGAGATTAGTTTATGGTCTGATCTTACCAGTGAGGGATACACTTCTGGTCTGGAGCATAGAGTCCCCATGTTGGTGATGATCAGGTCCAGTATGTTTTCCCCTCTTGTGGGATTTGTAACAAGTTGTTCCATAGCATTTGAGTTTATAAATTCTAAGAACCTTTGGGCTAGGGTGTTGGAGCTAGAGTAATGCTCCCAGTGTATGTTTGGGTAGTTGAAGTCACCCAATATAATGGTGTTTGGAGAGACCTTCATATTTTCCAGTGTTCTCAGGAAGGCCGAGTGGGGTTCCTGGGTTTGGGAGGGTGGTCTGTAGCAGGCTATAAACTGGAAGGCAGTTTTACCCACTGTTAGTTGCACATGGATAGTCTCTGATGCTTCGTGCTGTGCCACCAACCTGGAAGTGTGGGTACCTTTGACGAATATTGATACTCCCCCTCCTTTTGTGGTTCGGTCCAATTTTTGGGGATGAAAAGCATGGTATGAGGTATAACCTGGTAGTGCTGGGGTGTTCTCGGGAGCCTTGATGACGTATTATGTCACATACGTCAGTGCTGGCCTAACGAAATATTTCAGAACTCCATTTTCCGAAGTTCTGAGTGGTCGATTAAATAAACATTCACTTAAAAGTGTTTGAGTATGTTGTACTCGACATTTGAAGTGTTTGTTTATTTAATACAGACCCACTATTTACATGCTATACATCAAGATTAACAACACTTAGAAAGACTGACTTCTCCTTCACAGGTATACAAGCTAAATTAACTAAAATGACAGATTCATACTGATTATAAGATGATACAAGGGACCAGGACCAGGTTAATTCATGAAAAGTAGAGTAGAAACAGTAACATATTAACATAAAAGACTGAGTGATATATGATCTATATATATGTATATATACACATATATATATATATATATATATATATATATATATATACATATATACATATATATATATATATATATATATATATATATATATATACATACACACACACACACACACACACATATATATATATATATATATATATATATATATATATATATATATATACATATATATCGCCAAACAAAAACCTTTTGTAGGAACAGCACCAACTGGTAAAATTCGAAAAAAACAGGATACCAAGGTGCCAAACCAAAGTGCAAGAACAAAACTTTTATTGTCAGCTTCACCAGCAAAGCGTTAAAAACACGCAAAATAGATCCAAAATATCTCATCAAGCGCTTTCACCCGGGCCCTCCCAGGCTTTCTCAAGACATTTACTACATTGTTTGGCAGGTTCTTTTATATTATTCCTGCCATACTTAATTGTTTAATTGATCTTCAATTGTTCGTTTATTACATTGCATTTAAAAAGATAGGGTCCTTTTTACCCTGTCACAAATTGGTGGTGTTAGTTCTTATTATAATTTTATAATACACCATCTCTTACTCCATTCTACTATTAAATGCATAACTGTAATTAAACATAGAATATTTGAACCATTATTGCCATTAAAAAATACATATTTAAAAACTGTGTGTTTTAAAAAACATACATAAACAGTGTGTGTACAGAGCCTTGTGATGAAAACATTTTTAATGCCACACATACACACACATATATATATATATATATATATATATATATATATATATATATATATGTGTGTGTGTGTATGTGTGTGTGTGTGTGTGTGTGCGTGTGTGTGTGTGTTATATAAATATATATATATATATATATATATATATATATATATATATATCTAGGGTCTATATTAGATCATCAAACGCTTAAAAAAGCGAACAGTGATTAATCTACCCTATGTAAGCGAAAGCTTACAATTTCGAACTGCTAGAACAGCGATTTTTTTTCCTAGGGAAAAAAAAAATCGCTGCCCCAACAAAAAATAAAAAAATAAAATAAAACACTTTAAACATTACATTAAGTGGGGGGCTGCGCCCCCCCCACACCTTCCCTACTTAAATATACCAACTCCGAGACCACACTACAGTGTCAATATTTTGTATTCCAGGCTTTTGAGTTTGACCAAGATGCATTCGAAAGAATGTGTCTTCGGTCTTCTAACAGGGAACCATATATATATATATATATATATATATATATAAAAACATATATATATATATATATATATATATATATATATATATATATATATATATATATATATATATATATATATATATATATATATATATATATATATATATATATATATATATATATATATATACATATAAACACACTCACATATATGTACATATATTATATATATATGGGTCTATGTTGAATGATCGAAATTACAACATTTCGAACTCATATGGTCGAGACCATATAATCAAAATTTTGTAATCTCAACAAGTAAAAAAAAGAAGACCCCCCCCACACCCCCCTGCTACTAAAATATACCAACTCTGAGATCGCACTACAATGGGGAAAAGGGAATATTCCCATTCCACGCTGTAAGGAGATCTCTGTTTGAAGTTTTGGAACTTCGATCATATTATTTCGGCCATATGAAATTTGAAGTTTTGAACTTCGATCATTTAACTAGGACCCATATACTATATGGTTCTACTTTCAAATCTCAAAATACTGAATTTCAGTATCTCAAGACCACAATCACGAGCTTCCATAATAATGAACAATGACAACACCAAAAGTCAAAATACTGAACGTTCACAATATTGGACATAAAGAACCAGAAGTAAAGACCCAGCCCTCTCCCAACATAAAACACAAAAACAAAGTCAAAACACTTAACACTACTACAAGCCCCCTTGCACCTCCCACACCCATCGCTAATTAAATATATCAACTCCGAGATCGCACTGTAGTGAAGTAAAAGATAACAGCCAACAAACATGTATTAAAACAACTACCTGTAAGGTTTCCTCCCCATTCGCACAACAAAAAAACTCTATACATTAATACACCAGATTACAGACACTAAACCTACCCTACAAAAAAGAAAACTAACTTTTCTGCTTTAATTTCTATATACCTGCATACCTTATCAATAACTCACTGTTCTGAACTACATGTCCGCCTTACTGTTTCCCTACACAGCTTAAAAACCTAAAAGGACAGTGTACAAATAACTACTAAACTGGTTAACTACCAACATCAGTTTAACACTCAGGATTTTCAACTTATGATGAAGCCAACTTTCAACATTCGAGATACTGAAATTCGGTATTTCAGTATTTCGAGTTTTGAAAGTAGAACCATGTATATGTATGCATATATTTATGTAACAGATAGTCATTACTATTCAAAAATGAGAATACTGATTGGACAACCCAAACAACATGCCCATTGTAAATCGAGCATATACCAATAGAAAAAAGTCCAGCCGCCGAAGTATCATTCAACAGCCAGACTTTATATTGGTATATGCTGAGGGGCAGAACAAGAATAATCAGGTATGTTCTATAAAACTAAAGAAGCAGAAATGTATGTGATGTTCCTTGTACTTCACCACTGGCCCTCACAAAATCTTGGCAGTAAAAAAAAAATAGAAAAATAGCAACAGAGATTCTCTCTTCTCCTGCACTGTACTATGCAAATACGGGAACTTAAATCTCATACAAATGCAGAGAACATTGGTAAACAAGGATGAATGCAGAGGAACACTACAGCACTGTTATACAAAGATGTTATTTAAGAAAAGTAAGCAATTTCCTTCTTAAATAATGTCATTGTATAATAGCAATAATCCACTCCTATGTGTTGGTATCTCAGCTCTGCCCCTGTCCTCTTTAGTAATGGGTGCCAATCCTAATGCTTCCCCCCTTCCCTCAACCCTAAACCTGCACCTTACCTTCATAAAAACATTTTCGTAACACAGGCACTACACAAGATAGACTTGGACACACAAACATTCACAAACACACACAAACAACATAGTGTAGGTGTTAACAAATCTGGCCCTAAGTGTACATGACCTGTATTCAAGAACATCCCTACCACATCTTCTGTGCTTTCTACTCACTCTGAAAAATTACACAAAGTCTAAGTGTAGGCTATACTTAGTAGTAACCTTTATGAACCTCAATATTTAAGGCTGCAAGAAAATCAGTAGGAAAACTAAAATTAGGAGGAAGAAGGTGTGAGTTATGCTTGTGTTGTCTGTTTATTCAGAATAAAGTAAATCCAAAAATGATAAGCAATGAGAGGCAACCAGTGGACTCGCAATAATCCAGTCTTGTTATTAAAATATATACGAGTCTTTATTTACGTGCACAAGGTAAGCGCTTTCTCTAACTGCTTCTTCAGACCTTGAAAGTTTTTCAAACTACAAACATTTGCTTATATAGCAGCCATGTGATGAACATCAATTAAGTAATTAGCTTTTTTTAAAACACACTCTCGCTATAAACCTTTAAAAAGTTTTTTAAAAACATAGTATTGAGATTGTTGCATTATAAGTAACTCTAACCTGTCTCTAATGCTTATCTTGCAAAATATTAGCTTGCTATTATAATAAGCGAGGTGCGATGTGTTCCATTACATGGAGTTATATACGTACTAAGAAAGTTTTACCATAACATACTAAACATTCCTCTGTCTCACTTGTAATCGATCGCTCACTTATTTAACTATAACACAAGTGAATCAGGGCTTGCATATCAAATTGTTTTATCAAGCTAGTGCATGTATTATTTTTATGCTTTTCCACACTTACATTCCTGTGGTATCATGCTTAGCTGAACTCACTTGAACTGCTACTACGTCTATAAGCTGTCACTTTCAGTATTAACACCACATGGAATAGTGAAAACACTATCATTTTATTTACGTTATTTATATATTTATATCATAAGATTAACATGCCTAAAATACATTAATCTATACACACTTGATAGTGTTCACTATATCCAATGTACATTTGTTACTATTAAACTAAATTAAATTTGTTTTAATTCAGACATTACAAAATTATTGTTCTTTCAATTTCTTCCCTATTAAATCTTTAATTTTGTACAGTCAGAAAGTTTTTTACCTAGTTTTTCTTTGGAAGCTATTTGCTGAATACTGGAATATGTATCAGCATTGTTTCCAAATATACAATATAGCAGCCACATAAGCCTTATCTGCTTCACACGACATGGCTTTTGCTCTCTATGGTGTTTATCATTGTTACTTTAAAACAAACACGATTGGAGCATATTTATTGCACACATCGTTTTAACTGTTTATTTAGAATAGTCTACACTTAGTGTAGGTGTTAATGAATCCCAGGGTATAGCTATCCCCTAACCTAACCTTGAGCCTAACCCTAAAATACACAAACTCGCACACAAACATGCAACACCTATCCATCACTTATCCCCTGCCTAACCCTAACTCAGATACACATGCACAAACATACTCACCCCCTCCAACCTCACTTACCTGTTTCAAAATTAGAATTAATGGTATTTGACAAAATGCAGGCGACACACACATATATACATATATATATATATATATATATATATATATATATATATATATATATACATACATACAGAGAGAGAGAGAGAGAGATACTAAAGGGAATTCATAAAGGTTTCCACAAACTATACACTACACTTTGTGTAACCTTTCTGAGTGAATAGACAGCAAAAGCATTATGGTAGGGCTGTTCTTGAATTCAGAAAAGTTATTTCAATGTGTACAAATAGTGTATATGTTGTGGTAACCTTTATGAATCCCCTTATAAGTTAGCTAACAGTTGTCTTATGGAAATCCTCTATATGTTAGTCAGTGGTGTCAGAATTCCTGAAATTCCAGCCTTAGCTGTCTCTGACATAATACTATAAAAGAGCTGCAGATCTCCTGAGATTGACTCATTTTATGATCCTAGAGGGAAGGAAAGAAGGAAGGACCACAAGTACTTTGCTAGGTGAGAACTTCCTTAACTAAAATCTGATGGTTAGCATAATGCAAGAGCAAGGGAGATAAAATCCTAAATAAAGTATTGAAAAACGTCATGCAAAGCCAATGTAGTATACAATGAGAAAACTGAATAAGACATAAATTCCATAAAATGAAAAAATACCTAAGTCAGTCTTTTTTTTATTTATACGAAGCAATGTAATGATCATTTTGTAGGGATGAAAATTTACTCTGGGACAAGGACATGTGTTCAGATTTACCTCCTTCAGTAATTCCTGACTAGTCACATCAAAGTTTCTAAGTGCAAATCTTAATGCACTGGACACTCACATGCAAGTGGAAAACCAGCTGGATATACAAATGAAAATTGATATGAACACACATAAAAACTGCAAGACTAATCAGCACTTATGTACAGAATATCAGGGCGCACATTGATCTTTAGACACTAATTAGTTTAACTGAATATACTGAAATATTTACAGAAGGACCACATAAATCCACATCAAATTTTATGA
The DNA here is from genome assembly GCF_019279795.1 of Protopterus annectens. NCBI lineage: Eukaryota > Metazoa > Chordata > Ceratodontiformes > Protopteridae > Protopterus > Protopterus annectens. Next base: position 538,471,333 of record NC_056749.1, read on the forward strand.
TGCAAAACCCAAAATATGAGGTCACAGGTCCTGAAATGTCATTAAGCATTTCCTACATGAAAGAGAGAGCAAGTACTTGTAATAAAAACTGCAGGAACTAAATCTTCATGCACTGAAACATACCCTAGGATTTAGAGGGATTCCTACCACCATTACTAATTGGCAAACACAGACCTGTTGAATAGTACAACAGTGAGACTTTCCTAATCAGAGGCAAGATAAAGCTGCACCAAGAAACGCCTCATTAGCAACTAACTGCCATGTCTCTGAATCAAATACTGCACACACAGCTGTAAACAAACACCTATATCCATGCTAACACTCATGGAATTAGGTACACATACACCTGTCTGCAGTGCATGCTCACACACAGACCCACACTCACAAATACAGATGGCTTACCTATACTCACCTGACCCCGTGCAGCCATCCACGCACACACGCACATACATACACACACGCATGCACATACACACACACATGCACATACACACACACGCACATACACACACACATACACACACGCACACATACTCACATGCAACTACATTCATACCCCTATACACACACGTGCATGTGCACATGGCCATGCACAAACACAAAGAAATGCACATGGCCATATACACACACATGAGCTCGCATATGAACACACATACACACAAACACACTGGCACTAACACACATGGACAGCTACATGGTAGCTACCTGTACTCATGCTGTGAGCCACAAACCCAGCCATAGGGTGAAAGGTGTATGCCATCATTTGAAGGTTTATGCTTTTTCTCCTTGTGAAAAAATAACTCAGTAGAGCAATTTTCTGAATCACTCCATCATCTTATTGTGGTGTCATCACAACTACAACACATGCTCAATTTGCATTAGCCACTTCTCCAGAAGGCTACATTTGCATGCAGCTTTGGTAGCAAGACCAATGTGCACTCTATGGCCAGTGCCAGCTTAAAGTCATAGCAGGAGAGTGGTCTCTGGCTTAGGTTTACTGTGATGCAGAAAACCCTTGGAGTTAATCTTTCTGTATCGCCTTAAGCCTTCCTGAATCTCGGGGTTACTTTCTTCATTGTTAATGCACCCACTATACGACACTGGGTGAGACCATTTTTCTGTCTAATGTGACTTCCTAATGATGATGACGGACTTTTTCAAGAAACCTTTTACATATGAGTCACAGTGAAAACAACTGCATAGCATCAGTCCTTCCTTCTCCATTAATAAACAAATAAATAAATAAAATGTGCACTTTCTAAATTAATAAACAAACAAAAAGTAAATAAAAAACTAGCATAAGGCAAAGACAACTACAGACATGTATATGAATAGAGAAATTCATCTCAGGACCTTTAGCAAATCAATGGATCTTACTTCCGATATAAAAAATGTACTAACAATAGCTCACTGCTAAATATACTTAGATTTGTTCCCTTGGGATTAAGAAAGTATACTTATTTTCCATGAAATGTTGACAAATTTGAAAATATAGTAAGTCATAATTCGTTTAGCATTTACATTTTATTTTCTTGTAGTTTTAACCTTTTTAAAGCACTTTGTAAATGTAAGTACAGTTGCATCTAAACAAAATCTTTGCATTGCCTGCTCCAGTTACATTGCTGCAGAACAGTCTGACATCGCGATTTAGAGCATCATATTCTGCTACTGGCAAGATAAAGCTGATATAGTAGAGAAGGAATTCCTATCTCCAGTGCAGATGAGCAGAAAAAAAGAAACAACGTCTATTAAGACTGTTATCCTTTCTCATATAGATTCTTCCACTAATAAAATAAAAGGGTAACTCTTGTCATAAATATTTAAAACGTACACTGGACTGTATCCAGAGGTCAAATTCAGGATCATTTTTCTAATGGTGCCAAACAGCTCTTTAAGTGTGCATGCAATTTCAGTGTTTGTACTGAGATCCCTAGACAGGCAAGTACAACAAAGTTTCCTCATTTCTTATTTGGTCTGTATGCATTTATGTACAGAAACAATAGCAATAATAGTGATACCAACAACAGAAATAATTCTAAACGAGGAACGTCTGCAGACCAGAGTGTCCTGTTCTGAATGTTAATTTTACAACCAGAAATTCTTGTAAATAACATAAAGGTAAATCCACTGCAGCAGTGTTGATAAAGACACCTGCCCTACGTCTACATGCTTCCAGTCATGTTTTAAAATGTTTTCATTATGGAATGTCATGGGAATATTTAGGACAGCAGCACATGCCAAAACACAAAGTAAGACAGTAGCTGTATCAGAACCTTGTTAGCCATCTGTTGTATTTCATTCTTGTTTTTTTATACCAGCAACCCCAACATCTACACATTTTTAGTAACGTCTGATGGCCTGACCACAGTAATTCATTTTTAGTTCTACCACTGACCACATTATGCAAATACATGGAACACCTAATAGAATGTTTAGAATGGCAACAGCAATGAAGTACTAGGAAAAAAAATACTTGAATTGAAAATGCAGCAAATAATTATTTTGTTTGATTTCATAGATATATATATATATATATAAAATGTAGCATCATATACTCTAAGGGTGGATATAAATTTCATAACTTCAGCATGACAAAGTTCCAGGTGTGTTTTATACACAATCACTAAATTCTACACAAAACAGTATAATCTGGTCATGCATTGTTTTGGAGGTTTGCATTTTGCTTCTCTGAATTTTGTCCGATGTTCATATGTTGCTCTCTGGCACTGTTGTTATATTTACTCCACTAGTATGAATGAGTAATGGTGAGTGTGGAAGAGAGGTGAAGAAGAGAGTACAGGCAGGGTGGAGTGGGTGGAGAAGAGTGTCAGGAGTGATTTGTGACAGACGTGTACCTGTAAGAGTTAAAGGGAAGGTCTATAAGAGAGTAGAGAGACCATCTAGGTTATATGGGTTGGAGACAGTGGCATTGACAAAAAGGCAGGAGTTTGAGCTGGATGTGGCAGAATTAAAGATGTTAAGATTTGCAGTGGGTGTGACGAGGGTGGACAAGACTAGGAATAAGTATATTAGAGGGTCAGCCCAGGTTGGAAGGTTTGGAGACAAAGCCAGAGAGGCACGATTACATTGGTTTGGACATGTGCTGAGGAGGGATACAGAGTATATTGGGAAAAAGATGCTAAGGATGAAGCTACCAGGTAACAGGAAAAGAGGAAGGCCTAAGATAAGGTTTATGGATGTGGTGAGAGAGGACATGCAGGTGGTCGGTGTGACAGAGCAAGATGCAGAGGACAGGAAGAAATGGAAACAGGTGATCTGCTGTGGCAACCCCTAATGGGAACAGCCGAAAGAAGATGATGAGTATGAACAGGTTTATAGCCAATAAGACAGACCTGTACCAAAGCTTCACTGACAGAGAGCTTGACAATACAAACACAATCCACCAATTATCTTTCACAAAAATCAGATAGTCAGTGATAAAAAAAACACTTCCTTTGTGGAAACATAACCTGTCCCCAAGGTGGTATGTCCCTGAAGTAGATTATGTTTAGTTAGCACAGTATAGGGATTTCCAATCTCATGGGAGCCACTGGGAGTCATTTCCCAGTAATAAGAAATTTTCATGCAATTTGGTGAAACAGAGTCAGTTTCACTAATCAGTGTTTTAATAGCCTACAGTGATCTCACCCTCATAAATAATGAATGTATTCAGTGATTTATCTGTCTCTACCACAGCCTTTTAAGTATATCAACCAGTGCCTGAAGAAGCCTACCAAATCAGCCATATGTCTGAATGATTACCTAACTGTGTATAATAGTAGCTGGGTTTTATTGCTAGAAATTTAATGAAAATACTCAGAATGCATTACTTTCTGGCTGCTTTATTACATAAGATATGGAGTTATGCTACAGAAAATATTCAGGGGACTAGGTCATTACAGTAATTATATCATTTGTTTTAACAGGAATATGACTCAGATTATGCTTCTCTGAGCTCCTAACCAAGACTGCTTAAAATGTTTGCAGATATCATTTGGCATACTTTTTGATGGAGAAGTCACACAGAGCAACATGGTCTTGATCATTTGACAGCTAGCAATCTGTGATACTTGAAAGTGAGAAGTAAAAACCAAACATACGGAAGACAAATATTTTAATTTATTTTATTGCAAATGTCATCTGATGTATTTTTATAAAGGGGAAGAGACACATGGCAGAATGTATGAAAAGCAGTATTCGGTGATACTCAACAATAAGGGATTATAAATTAAGGAGGATTACTATATTTTACATGTTTGCAATTATCATTTGGCATACAATTTAATTGTAAAGCAAAACAGAGTAACATTGTCTTAATCATTTTATAAGTACTACCCAATGGTGAGAAGTAAAAGGTAATTATAAGCAAGACAAATATTTCACTTTATTTTGCTGTAAACATCATTTTGTGCACTATATAACAGGGAGGTGATACACAGCAACATGCTCTTGCTAGACTGATAAGGATTATTCAGAGATATCCAATAGTAAGAAGTTATATAGTTAAATATGTGCATGATGAATATTTCACTTTGTATTATATTTGCTGTGCATGCTGAAGTAATACAGTCTCAAGTATGGTGATGCATGTTTCACTGAACTAATTCTGCTTCCATTTGTTAAATTGGGGGCATTATGTTACCTTAATTCCCCATGGCATGACACATATCTATTCATATAACAGTGCAATAAAATGTTTATTGACAATATGATGACTCACCACTGAACCAGTAATCAAGGAGCCTCAGTTCTCACCACTGGCAACAGTGGTGGGTGCACACTGGGAGGATGACAAGTACACACACACACACACACACACACACACACACACACACACACACACACACACACACACACACACTATTTCCAGATGCAGCTCTCTGCATCAAGTGTAATTTCCCTTAAAAGCACACAGAGACCACAGTCAGTCTAGGGCTGGTTTCTCCCTCTTTCTCCAGATCCCAATAAGACTCCCCACTGGCACAGCTATAGAGTTGAGATCCCAGCTGAGTGGCCAAGCCAAGACCTCCAGTGCCCTCTCTGTCCAACCAGTGCTTTGTGCCCCTGCCCAAGTAGCTGACACACACACTCTTTGAGGTTTGATTTACACAGACACAAACACACCCACACACCTGGGAAAGGCTGGCACAAATGTACTAGCTATGCCCCTTTTGCCCAGACTATAAAGTAGTTATCACTGTCACCAGCCAACTCCTTATCAGCTACTTTAAGGCCCTTAACAAAGGGTGTCCAATCTTACTGTATAATATTAATACAAAAGGTAGATTGACCAAGAGCAAGTCTTATTAGGAGTGGTCCACACAGTGTCACCAAATAAATATGCAAGTACTCTCAAAATTTAAATATCTCTAGACAGATCAGCCACAATAAAATGTTTAAATATATTTAATAATAAATAATAAAAGAACAAGAAAATACTCAGTATATATTTACAGTGACATTAGAGTTCAAAATCACAGGAAATATTTAAAACAACAAAACAACATTGCAGAACTGTCTCAAATAAATAAGAAAAATATCTAAACTAAGCTTTGCTATATTCCTGACTATTTCTCAGAGTTACTATGCCCTAGAAGCTTACTCACAGAGTAAGGCAAATGTGTGTTGAATGGTTCTTGTCAGGTCCAAGACAGAATACAGAATGCACTGTCTCTCTCAGAGAGTTATCAAATCAATATATTAAATATTACTGCTGGGATAGGTTGCAGAATGACATCATTTCCTGTCATCTGATTCTATGCCAGGTGAAACCCCCACTGCTGGAAGCTTTGCAGTATTTAGCATCTACCTGTGAAATTACAAAGACCTCAGATCTTTGGCAAATGCTGGAAGTCATAAACCAATTGCATTCCTTCATACTTTCAGAAGTAGTAATTAGTTTATTCTGAAGACAATACAGAAAGCTTCTCAACACAGACATTATGTCTCCAGTCCAGCCTATAAAATAATTTACTTTCAGCTGCTTTTTTGAGGTTAATCTCTTGTATTCCAGTTTTGATTGTTAAAATATATACATTTAAACAGTTACAATAGTGCATGTACATTTCTGTTCTATTCAAGCAGGGCACACTGTGGTTACATTTTAAGCACAAATCTTTATAAAATACCTTTTTAACACACTACTGTACAGACCAGTTTGATATGCACATGACATACAGTTCCAATACAATTGTAACACAAGCATCTTATATAGATCATGTTGATATTCACAAATTACTTATAATTATTTACAAAATTCCAGCTAGCTGTGCAGGCAGTATATCCCTTTGTCACAGACAACATAAAAAATGATCTAGCACTACTTAAAGTAAATGTCCTTTTGTGCAAACTCATTATGCTCTAAAAATAAATGTTTTGCAGGGCAAGCCTGTCTTTCTAACCCTAACTCTTTACTTTATACTTACCATGAGTGCACTACAAAATAGTGAAAGAAAAATGTTTTAAAACATTTAACTGGTACTGTTTCCACAGGCTGCTACAATCTCTAAGAAAGAATAAGATGATACTGGGCTTTAATCTACAGCAAATAAGTATAAGTGATCAAATATTACATTCCTACAACCATACTTTATGAAAACAATACTGAGCAAATTACATTTTAAGTAAATAAAGGGAAAACTGCTAGGCTACACTGAGTGGAATACAATTAATGCAGCCTCTGGACATGATGCTGGAAGTGGTATAACTAATACAGCTGGGGATTTTAGCTCAACCATTCCAAAAAACTTTGCACTCAGTGCACTGTTTAATGGAGAAGCAAGATACAGCAGTTTGGTCCTGATGATCTGTCAAAGAATCAAAATCATGCTTTTGGATTGTTGTGTCTGACACCCACATGGATATGGGAAACATGTAATTACCTCCAACATTTACATGTTTGGCCTGTCTTTAGGTATTTATATTGCAAAATGTATAGGCTAATAATTTATGTGGTAATTAAGGGCAAGGCTTTTTATAACCCACACAGATCAATAACCCAGTAAGTGCCTATGAGCTTATAAAGTCATACAGTCTCTGGCAGGTGTTCTGTATGTGTGATCAAATTCAGTATAACCTCAAGATACTGAGCTGTGGTGTTCAAGATTAAATCAATACAGGGTCCAGATACTGTTCTGTGCCCACAGAATTATTACAGATGGAGGACAGAAAACTGATTACACATGAGCCAGTCTGAAATACCTTACTTTGCATGTTATGGTCAGAGACAAGCAAAACATACCACTTTTCAAATGGTGATAGGAAAGTAAGATGTGTCATTGCATTGCTGAATGGATACAAAGATGGAACAAAAATGGCTGTGGTCAGAGACAAGCAAAACATACCAGCTTTCAAATGGTGATAGGAAAGAAAGATGTGTAATTGCACTGCTGAATGGAAACAAAGATGGAACAGAGATGGCTGTGGTCAGAGACAAGCCAAACATACCAGCTTTCAAATGGTGATAGGAAAGAAAGATGTGTCATTGCACTGCTGAATGGAAACAAAGATGGAACAGAGATGGCTGTGGTCAGAGCAAGCCAAACATACCAGTTTTCAAATGGTGATAGGAAAGGAAGATGTGTCATTGCACTGCTAAATGGAAACAAAGATGGAACAGAGATGGCTGTGGTCAGAGACAAGCCAAACGTATCACTTTTCAAATGGTGATAGGAAAGGAAGATGTGTCATTGCACTGCTGAATGGAAACAAAGATGGAACAGAGATGGCTGTGAGGAAGAAAATGACTAATTTTGTCTTCAGTTTCATTTTTCATGACAGGCCTCCTTGTTGATGTTAACTGTGAAATGTTGCTATTTGTAGCATGGCAGTTTGAAGGATTACTTATTTGCACAAATGCTTACTTCAATGTTTGCCAATTTGCATAGCAGAAGCAACTGTGGAACCACAGTAATGCACTGTATTTGCACTTGCATGCAAACCAATACAAAATTTGACAGGCTGCTAATTCCACTGGTTATTTTACTTACACACAATCTTCCAGTATACAAAGTTAATCTTTGTGCAACCATAACAGAAAAAAGAACACAATTTCCTCTTATACACTTGTAGGGAATGCTTACTCCCTGCTGTGAGCATGTTAGGATGGTCAGAAAGGCAAAAGTCAAATATTTTTTTCTTTTAAATAAAATTAAAATCAACAGTAAATGAAAAGAATGCAGTTTCCCCAAAATACACATGAGCAAATTGAAACTTCATATGGCCAAATATCTGTGCGTAATCATACCAAAGAGACATCAAAAAAGAATGACTTTTATAGCGTCTTTTTTTGGTATGTTAATTGCATGAAAACTTTGGCAAGTTCATATGAAAACACAGAAGTTAAAAAAAAAAATCAAGTATATGCAAAAATAAAATCTTGGTTACGAAAACGAAAGCATAGTAATAGCTTTTCACAAGTTAAACGAGGTCCTCTATTCCCATATCCATAATTTTTCACAAACAAAGTTGAGGTAATTTTGACAAAAGAAACCAGGCAAACCCTTGCCAAACACATATACACACACACACACACACAAACACACACACACACACACACACACACACACACACACACACACACACACACACACACACACACACACACACACATCTAAATGACTGAATAAAGTCATTAAAAGTCAGCACATGATAAATGCATGCATAGATGCACACATACAAGTACATTTATACTAGTAAAACATACAGCTTCAACATCGTGCAAGGCTGCATGTACATTTTTTATATACTTAAAAGTTAGAGCAAAGAGCTTACAAAGATCTTAATATGATCTTCATTATGCCATTACCATATGTTTATATTTTTGAGAAATGATATACCTAAGCACTGTTTCAGTCTCCTAAGCTAAAATGCTTTGTAGTCTACACATACAAGCAAACTTTACTTCACCTTTCCATTCATATTGTAGTAATATATCAAAGATGTAAAACATATGTATCACATAATATAGTGTTTAATAAACTGCATTAGAAAGCCAAATACTATATGGATTATTTCAACATTTTAGATGTTAAGAGCCTTTATTAAAACTGTCTGGCCTAGCCATGTAATTTAGCAGATTTGCATTTATGTTTACTAATGTAACACATAGGCAACAGTTCTGCACATATTACAGTTACTAGACTTTCAAATATAGCTATTAACCACACTCCTATATGCCAAAAGTCGAATGTGCAAAAGGTAGAATAATTTATTGTAAGTAAACTATCTGACCACATTTGACCTTGCAGTGTAGATGTATAATGTAAACAACACAAATGAAATGTTCACTGTCGCCCAATGCAAATTCCTCTTCAGAAGTTAGAAGTTTCCAGTAACGTAGTATTTGGCCCTCTCGAAATAATACTGTCACAGAGGCTCAAATAACAAAATGCAAATAGTCAGGCCTTTGCATGTTAAAACACTACAAGAATCATGATGAAGAGTACCACAGAAAAAAAGAAGGAAAAAGTATTTGCAGTCCAGCACCAGACTTTATATAATCCATGCCTGCATTTTATTGTATGTACATGTAATTAGTTTTCTGGTAATACCTAAGGAAATACTGACCAGGGGACTTTGTGTATCCAGAATAATATACCAGCTGTGCCATTGTTTTAAGCTCAGGCAATTATGTCAAGTAATTAAAAACGTCTGCGTACCATCCTTAGGGAGATGAGTTAATGGAGTGTTTTAACACAACATTAAAATCCATACTAAAAAATGTTATTGAGAAAGATGGTAAAAATAGGAACCAGTTAATACCCAACTCCTGTTCACAATTTCAGAAATGCCATGAGTCTCAACTGGTTTCAGTCCTTTTGAGTTATTCTATGGAAGGCATTATTGTGGACTGCTAGATATTGTCAGAGAGTCTTACGAAGAAGAGAGACCCACAAATTTAAAAGTGTCATATAACATTATACTAGCTTATAAGATAAGCTAAAAGTACTTATGCCCATAGTACAGGAATATGTGGAAACAGACCAGGAAACACAAGGGGTGAACAGAAGGAATTCAAGGATCAGGGAATGCAAATCTCGAGACCAGATTTTAGTTTTAGTCTCACCTGAAGAAAATACATTTGAAATAGCAGGAAAAATAAATTATATAAACCACAGGGTTAAACAGACTGATAAAAAAATTACAGAAACAATGCACCATATTAACATCCTGAAACCATGGAAAGACACACAAACACCTGCAGTTTGTTTAGCAGGAAAAACAGTAGCTCTGGTGAAGAACAAAAACTGACCTCTATGCTTGAAATTCAGGGAGATGGCACACTATCTAAACTACACTGACAAGTGATAAAAAATCTTTAAGAAAAAAATAATTGTTTTTAGATCTACTTGGCAGAAATGACCTGACTCATCACTATATCAATACCATTAATGGGAAAAAGTTATCTTAAAACCTTACAGCATAGCAAAGGTACAGAGAAAGTCCATAAAGAAGCATAGAACATCTGTTAAGACAGGGGCAGTAGAGGAGTCAGAAAGCAAGTGGAAGTGCCCCATGTTATTATGAAGATTGATGGAACAGTCAGGTTCAGTAAATTTTTGAAAGCTAAATAGCATTTCAAAATCAGAAAGCAAATCAATGTCTTTGATAAATTAGCATAAACATTAGAAAAGATAAAAGCCTTGACATTAGATCTAACAAAAGGATACTGGCAAATTCAGCTAATGGTTGAAGCCAGAACAATGACAGCTTTTTCATCATGAGAAAGCCTATCCTAGTATATTGCCCTTCTTTTTGGGTTACAAGGTGTACCTTTGACCTTTCAAAGATTAGTGGACAGAGACCTAAAACACCATGTTAAATATGCTGCAGAAAACATAATAAAACATTTACTGTTGTAGGCTACACACTCAAGTGTGATAGCCTTTGCTGTGTTTATTTAGTGTTTAATTGAAATTTTCTGCTTAATTTAACCTAAAAAAACAAACAAATACTATCTGCTCATTTCCCACCTTTTTTTTCTATACTAAAATAATCCGGATCCCAGATTTGCTGGTTTTGGGACTTTATTTTTGTGTTTCTGAGTTGTCCAAACCTTGCTGTGGTAGAGGGAAGTCTTTTTGCTTATCAGTGGGAGTGGTAAGCATTAAGCTGCCTATCTGTTGCTAGAGGATTGGTTTCCAGCTCAGGAATTGTACCTCATTGGCTGTTTGGGGCTGCTTTCTATCCCTTTCAACTTTCTGGATTAAAAACCTGTGTTGGCACGGGTTTGCGCATCGCACAGCGCTGCTTAGGTAGGGTTAAACTATTACCGGTGCCAGGAAGTGTGCTCTTCAAATTTTCCCTTAGAACTAGCCACTTTTCCAGTTTTAACACTCAAACCAGATTCCTTGAGCTCACCACTTGCTTAGAACTTGTTGTAAGCACTAGATATTCTATAAATTGCTATAGCACTCAACTTTCCTTACTATGTAAAGAGCAAAACAGTTCTACTACTTAAATAAACAAACACCTATCCAGGCATGTCTAAGGGTCAGCTCCCGGTGTTTTCTCCTGTCCACCTAGTAAATCTGGGCATCTTGGGGCAATGTAGCAATTGCCTCATGCACACAGACAACCCTCTCCTCCTACCACCCAACACTACAATTTGTGAGAGATGCACTTATATAGCCAAGCAGGAAGCCAAACTCTCTCCAGCCAAGACTGGTCTACTCAGTCAGGAGGAGAAGGTAAACACCTACACCACACCATGCACAGCACATAGTCCTTCTAAACCTACACCAACAAAACCCACACATAGTAACAAACACACACACACCAACATTCACGGAGGCTCTTAATAAAAATCTGCCCAAGCAGCAGAGACCTCTGAAGCTGACATGCAAACAACCACCACCCCCCAACACAACCCAAGCGACACACAGTTCACAAAACCAGTGTGCCACACAACCTCAGCCCCTAAGGCAAAACAATGCACCCAACACACTAGTCATAGGCAACTCTATAGTCAGGCAGACTGATGTCCCACTCACCTGGCTAAACAAGGAGAAAATTACAGTCAGCTGCCTGTCGGGTGCCAGGATCCGCCACATAACGCACACACTCAGGTCACTCCACAACAAGTACAAAGACAACTCTGTCATTGTCCATGTTGTAGTAATGCTTTGCTAGAGATGGCCTGCACCTATCTCCCCTGGGATTCCGGATACTGGCGGAGGCTCTTGTCACCCCTACAGCGCCTTTTTTAGGCAGGGTTCAAATGACAAAATTACCACCGTAACAGGTACAAGCAAGCAGAATCTGAGAGTAATGCTATTCAATGCTAGACATCTAAACCTCAACATCCACTCATTCAAGGCACTCCTCAAAATGGAGAACATCGACATCTGTGCAGTGACAGAGACCTGGTTTAAGGCTCCAGAGAGCACTCCTGCAATACCAGGCTAGAATTCATACCACACCTTTCGGCCACCTAACCTGGACTGAAACACTAAAGGCAGAGGAGTGTCCATATTCACCAAGGATATCCACACCTCCAGACTAGTTGCCCAACATAATGCATCTGAGATTCTCCAGGTGCAACTAACACTAGGCAAGACTGCAATCCAAATTGTAGCTTGCTACAGATCCCCCACCATACCCCATGATTCCCACTCCACCTTTTTCAACATACTGAAAAGTATTAGGGTACAACCAAATACCCTAATACTGGGCGATATCAACTACACCACCACTACGTGGGAAAACTACTCATGTACCAACACATTTGCTCAATGATTCTTGGAATTCATAAATTCCAATGCCTTGGATCAACTGATTCATACCCCCACCAGGAGCACCAATATCCTAGACCTAGTCATTACCAACATGGGTGACTGATGCTCCACATCACAGGTCAGCTCGTCATTGGTCAGACCCAACCATAAGCTGATCACCGTAGGCATCCACATCCCACCTGCACCACCCCATTAAGGTAACCACCATAAAAATCTTCTCCAAAGCCAACTTCATGCTTCTCAAAACAGAAGTGGCAAACTTCACGACACCCATGCAGACAGAAAGTAGAAGTACGACTGCTGAATCTTACACCAATGCACTGTATGAACACATACATGAGTGCATGGACCATGCCATCTCAAATAGAACCAAGACGCTCCCCTCCAAAAAAGGAAGCCAATTTGGTGGTCCACTGCCATAAACAAACTCTACAAAAAAAAAAAAAGAAACTGTTGCAAAAAAGAACAAAATCCCAAGATTGGAAAAACTCCCTTGTAAGCCTCAGTAAGAAGATGAGATCCCTCATAAGATCCTCCAAAGCTAGTTACGAAAACAAAATCACCACAGATTCTAAAGACAACCACAAGGCATTCTATAGTTATGTCAATAATCTCAATGGTAACACTCAGATCTGCTCTGAGTTACAGCACAATGGCACTAAATATATATAACCAACTGATATTGCCAACATCCTGGCAGACCGGTTCAGTGCTAACTTCATCCCCCTCTTACCCCCTAAAGGGCCCATCTCAATACCGGAAGAATACCAAGTCCCAGTAATCATGACCGTACAGGTAAAAACTGAACTCTCCAAAGCCAAGAATACAGCATCCATGGGACCAGACAACATCCCGGGCTGTGTTCTGCATGAACTACAAAATAAACAGGCACCCCACCTAAGTACCATGTTCAGTCATAGCCTCACTTCAGGCTTTGTGCCTACTGAATGGCGTACATCTACAGTTATCCCACTCCACAAAGGGGGATCCACCATGGACCCCAAAAACTACCGCCCCATTAGTCTGATGAGCTTGATCTGCAAAGCCATGGAATGTATCATCATGGAACTTATAAACAAAGCCATAGGTAACCTTCAAACTCTGGACTCCACCCAGTTTGGGTTCGTGAAAGGCAGATCATGTCTCCTAAACCTGACTGACTTCTTTGAAACAGACACCACACCCGTAGATGACGGTAAAGTGGTTCACAGAGTCTATCTAGATCTCACCAAGGCATTCAACACCATCCCCCACTCTGGAATCATAGATAAACTCACTAAACAGGGCATAAATCCCTATGTCATGCAATGGGTTGCCAACTGGCTCACTGACAGAACCCACACCGTGAAAGTAGTCGACTCCAAATCCAACTACAGACCAGTGACAAGTGGAGTACCACATGGTTCAGCCCTGAATCCACTCCTGTTTGGCATCTACTTCTCTGAAGTTAAGGCCAACACAGTGGGTCTATGGCTAACAAAGTTTGCAGATGACTGCAAACTGGGAGGCATTATTGACATTCTAGAAAAGGGCCTCACTGAGACAGATGCCTGGTGTCACAACCATGGCCTCAAGCTCAACACCAAAAAATGCATAGTCATCCCCTTTGGGAAAAACCCTGTGCCCATGAACTACCACATAGTCGGTTGTCCACTCAACATGGAAAGTGTGATAAGAGACCTAGGGACACAGGTGGACAGAAGTCTCTCCTTTGATAACCACATCACCACAGTAGTCAGGAAATCCTTCTATGTGGCACAGCTCATCCAGAAAAAAGGAGATTATTGTTCCTCTCTATTCATCCCTCATTAGACCTATTATAGAGTACAATGCCCCATTTGGTATGTACCTCACAAGACATTTACAACAACTGGAAAGGCCACTAAAATACCTCATGAAGAGGATCAGTGGCCTCAAACAGATGCCCTATGCAGACTGCCTCAAAAAACTCTAGTTCTACTCCATCGCATGTCGCCTACTCAGAGGCGATCTCTGCCTAACATACAAAGCCATGTCAAACCCAGAGCTGTTGGACATGCTACACTTACAGAAATCCCAATCCCTCCAAGCCACATGCTCCAGGGGACCTAAACCTTGTCACCACAATAAACAAAACATGCTGGAGGGATAGGTTCCTGGGACACATGAAAATAATTTTTTGGGTGGCGTAAGCCAGGGAATATTTATGGCTAGGCTTGTACAGGCCCTAGGGGCGATAGCCTAGTACCTACATATGAACTAAGAAGAATGAGACTCCCCAGCATGCTAAGGTACAGTCTGTACTAGACTCTTAAAAGGAAGACAGGTTAATTGTCAATGCCTTCAAGAGCAATTTAAGTCATGACAGAATGAAAATATTTAGGCTTTGTCATGATTTTTAGACCCTTAGAAAAAAAATCCAAAAACTTTGAGAAATTGACCTATTACTAGCATCAAGAATCAAGCAATAGTATTTGTAGGGTTAGCTGGGGTACTGTTGAAAACTTGTACCCCATTTTGCTTCAGTAGCTTGCCTCTTATAGATTGGACCAAAGGGAAGATGTCTCTTAGGGTGAAATGGACGACAAAAGGAAAATGTTCCTTAAGGTGACATGGACACTAAAGGCAGGCAATAATTTTAATCAGCTGAACAGAATAATATGTTTAGAGACTGTACTACCTTCTCCAGATTTCAATATGCCTTTTATAGTATATACTGATTTCTCAGAGATAGCTCTAGGGGCAATGTTAGCACAGATATTTGATGAGGAAGAACGACCCATGAAAACTGAGTTGAGCAGAAATCAGGCATGCCACTTTCAAAAGTGAATGCTTGGTAAAAAAGCGGATGTTATCTTCATTAAAGAACTACCTTCCTTGCAATGAATTTGCACTTGTCACAGACTATGCCCCAGTGTTGTGGATGCATGGGCATCAGGACAGGTAACACCAGACTATGTAGACAGGTGCTGTTCTTACAGACTTACATTCATTCAGAAACACACATCAAGTTCAACCCATCATAATGCAGATGACATAGCTAGTGTTCAGAGCACAAATATGGGGCCTAAAACTGAGGCTTCAAGCCTGGAGGGATCATTGTAAATAGTGTGTTGATTTGCCAGAATGGTGTCTGACAATTATGGAAAATTTTGTCCATATTGTGTACAAATGTTGTAAATAGAACTATTGCTTTAAAGGGATGTATATAGCTATAGGTATTCCACAATCTGCAATCCTTGCTACCCCCTTTAATTCCTAAGGAAAATGTCCTCTCAGTCCTTTCAAAAGCTAATAATGCCCCACCCATGGGATATGACAACATACCAAGTTGCCTTATTACCAGTAACAAATAGGATATATTTGAACTCCTACTCAACCTGTTTAATCCAAGTCTCTCCACTGGTTACATTCCTGACTTCTGGAAAACATCCATTGTAATGCCATTAAACAACAGTGGCCTAACCATGGGTCCTAGTAACTACAGACCAAGTAGTCTCACTAATTTCATATGCAAAGCTATGGAATGTATTATCTCAATCCTCATTAATCTGAGCATTGAACATTTCTTAACCCTGGATCCTCATTAATTTGGCTTTGCCAAAGGAATGTCCTGTCTCTTTAACTAATTCAATTTCTTTGAGAAAGTCTCTGAGACAGTGGACATTGGTTATGTGGTACATACTGCATACCTGAACCTGGCCAAGATCTTTAGCAATATTCCCTATGCAGACATTATCAACAAATTTGTAAATCTAAATACAAATCCTTATTTTGCGCAGCAGATAGCTAAGGGGTTGTCTGACAGAACCCATGTGCTTAGAATCACAAACGTCAATTCTGTGAACAAAAATGTTACCACAAGACTCAGTGTTGGGGTCGATCCTATTTGGCATCTATATCTCATGCTTTCTGGCCAATATTCCTTGCCCATATTTACTGAGGTTTGTATAAGATTTTAAACTGGGTGTTGTTATTCTGTCTTAGACTGACTGACAATTGCTCCAACATGGGTTAAACTAAGTTAGAAATTGGTGTAATGACAACAGTCACAAATTAAATATGAAAAACATGTAGTATAGTACATTTTTGTAATCAAAACATTTCCCCATGCCATTTACATGTAAGCCCTGGCTCTAGACGATTGTCACTGTTGAAGTGACACTGTGACCCTGTGTGCAAAAAATGGGAAAAGGGGTTGTGGATGGATGGATTAAGTTGACACACCCCCTCCAATCAGATGCTGTCATAAGGGATCTAGGCACTCTTGTTGATAATTCCTTATTTTTTGATCATCATGTCTTTTGCAGTACTTCAGAAAGCCTTCTACACGGATCGCCTAATTTTCAAAAGCATATTCTCTAGATCCTGAAAAGTCTTCATTTTCTTTTACTCATATCATATCAGATTGATTATTGAATACAATGCCTCTCTTGACATGCATTTGTCTAAATATATTATTCAGTTTGAGAGACCTCAGACATTCCTAATAAAAAGATCAATAGCCGCAAAAGTCTTAATTATCAGGACAGACTGACAGCTCTCTCATGGATTATCAGGACAGACTGACAGCTCTCTCACTGTACTTAGTTTCTTAACGACGCCTCCATGGGGATCAGATGGTGTATAGCTTTATGCGTTTTGAAATATCTGATCCTCTATGACCTTCTTTTACTTGACAGAACAAATGGTCCTTCAAATATCCAGTTAAAGGAACTAAACCTTCATCAACAGATACATAAACTAAACTAGTATGCTACAGTCATAAATGAGCATACCTCCCACCTCTGAAACAAACGTTCACTGTATGTTAAGAAGAGTAGCACCTTTGTCACCTCCAAGGTAAATCTAGATAATTGGAAGGGCAACTTCAAAACTT
>NC_056749.1:538493927-538643927 GCF_019279795.1 Protopterus annectens
CTCTTGCCCCCTTTTCACCTTTCCTATTGACGCATCCCTTAACCCATCTCTCAGACAGCCAGCATCTTATCCTTACTTCCTCCTCTAACGCTCCACCTCATTACCACTACTAATATCCTTCAATATAAACCTTCACCTTCTCCGATTACTATCAAACGTTTATTACATTGCTTATTTATTTATTTATCTGACATTTGTTGACTGGGATAGTCCGACTGAGCTATTGCCCCTTTTCAGCAGAGGCCCGGTGAGAAAAGCTCCACAGTAGCACTAAGCAAGAAAATTGCAGACATTTTACTATAGTAAAATACAAAAAAATAATAAACCAAATTTCCATCACAGAATAAGTAAAAGAAAACAGCGATAGAGACATTTAGACAATGTAGTGAGTGGAAAAACAGGTTATAACAAAAAAATTTGGAAAACACAGGTTTGGAATGGCATCAAGGGATAACAATACAAGTCAAAGAAGTTTGTTTTATAAGCTACAGAAGGTGTAGATGATTTTTATGGTGCCGAGTTGCCAGCCCGAAGCCCAACCTTCAACAAAGGCATGCCCATTTACGTATGTCTTTCGAACGCCACTTGACTGTGGGGAGGACATGCAGATTCCACACAGAAGGCACTCCAGTCGAGAATTGAACAGGAGAACCACTTGCTGTGAGGCAACAAACCTACCGC
This sequence comes from Protopterus annectens, assembly GCF_019279795.1. NCBI lineage: Eukaryota > Metazoa > Chordata > Ceratodontiformes > Protopteridae > Protopterus > Protopterus annectens. The sequence goes on from NC_056749.1 coordinate 538,494,609, forward strand.
TACACCACCAGAAGGTGTAGATATTTAATATAAAAGTCATATTGTAAATAGAATGTAGGTAGCAGGTTACCAGGGCCTAGAAGAGAAGGAACATGGAGAGTAGTCATTTACTGACTTGCCTTAATAGGAAGTTAATTTTTATAAGATAATTAGGGAAAAGGGAGGAATAGGGATTAATAGGAAGGAAAGGGAAGAATGGAGAAAAGTATTGGAGGAGGACAGGGTTTAAAGTGCGATGATTACAGTGACAAGTCCAGGTGCTGTTTAGGTAATTGTTTAAAAGTTTTCTTAAATTCATGGATATGGGTAATATTTCTGAGGCTCCTGGGAAGCTTGTTCCATGAAAGAGCAGGAAAGGAGCTGTAGAGATTCAGCCCCATGGAATTTTTAGGTTTGTGAATCTGTAAAAGACATTGGTCTGAGCTTCTGAGGGATTGAGGGGGTTTAGAGGGAAGGCTTGTTCAGGAAAGAATGGATGATGAGAAGCTAAGTAAATAACAGCCAGCTTAGTGTTCTAAGAGCATGACAGTGGTGTGATTTAGAGGACAGATTATCAGTAAATCTGGTAACTTTGTTGTAGGTAGTTTCAAGTTTGGAAAGTAGTGAGGACTGTAAGTTAGTTAAGATATGCAAGCTGTAGAAGAGGTTAGGGAGAGGGTATACTTGTGCAAGACAGTTTCTAGAGTCAGGTGTGGGGAACATTTTGTTACTATACAGTAGGCCGAACTTATGGTGGGTTTTCTTGATACAGTGAAGTACATGGATGTCGAATTTAAGATGGTCATCTATGATTGCTCCAAGGAGCTTAGTGTGGCTTTCAGCTATAATCGTAGTGCTGTTAGGGGTGGAGATGGTAAAAGAGGATTTGAGGTGGTAGACAGATTTTAGGAGGAAGAGAAAAGTTTAATCTTTTTGGGATTAGTGCAACTTGGTTGTTAGTAAGTCAGGTTTCAATGAGGTTGAAAGATTTTTGTGTCAGGATGAGCAGGTCAGATGGGTTATCAGCAATGGAGCCTTGTGGGATACCGGTTTTGATGGGGAGAAAGGGAGAAAGAGCAGAGAACCATTTGATGGATTGCTGTTTGTTTGTGAGGTAGCTGTTAAATTAAGAGATAGTTGCTGAGAAGAGGTTGAGTTGAGAAAAGTCTGGAATGGAGAATGGGGTGAGAGACAGTATCAAAGGCCTTGGAGAGATCTAAAAAGCGACAGGACATTAGCTTATTATTGTCTCTAGCTAGAGAGCTGGAGTTAGTAAAGGAAATAAGGGTTGTAGTGGTGCTGTGGTGGGGGCAGAAGCCATGCTGGGTGGGGTGATCATGTTTTCTTGAGTGAGATAGACCAAGATTTGTTTATGAACACAGTGTTCGAGAATTTTGGAGAGGGGAGAAAGTATGGCAATAGGTGGATAATTAAAGAGTTCTACAGAATTCCCACCTTTGTGGATAGGTATGGTATGGAATTTTTTCCAGAAAGTCGGGACAGTAGATTCACTGATTGAGCAGTTTATGAGGACAGAGACAAGATATGCTATGGAGTTAGCAGCAGCCTTTAGGAAGAGAGATGGCAGGTTATTCTTGAATCTGCTTATAATCTATTAATCAGTGAATGTATTTTTACTTGCGTCTTTCATTTATATTTTGTTAAACAGATCACAACTCTTACTTTAAGCGCTATTTTAGCACCTCCATTTTAACTTGTGTACGAATTATTGTAACAATTTTTGCAATCTTACATATGTTTTTGTTTTATATATATGTAATATTTTATTATGTTAAATGTTATCATTAAACATTACTGGAGCTTTTTTCAACAGGCCTCCGCTGAAAATGGGTTTTTGTCCCAGTCAGACTTTCCCAGTCACCAAATGCCAATAAATAAATAAATAAAAATAAATTTAATTGTTGTTAGAATTAGGAAGTGTGATTACATTAGTTAGGTAACAATATGTTTGTAGACATGCAACTAGCAAAGAGAAAATCTAAGTGCTATGGATTCACAGAGAGAAAAGCGACTGACATATACCACTGGTAGAAATACAAACCTTTCTATGCAAAGTGTTACTTAGTGCCTAATTTAACACATGATGTGATAATTGGCCAAGACTTTCCCAAATTCATACAGACAAAGACTGTACTGGTAGATTTTTTCAAAGGGCTATATTGCCAGAAATATATAGTCCTAGAAAAGAAAATATTTTTGGACTACAAGACTTTAAAAGAATAAAGATTTGGTTGTAGGTGGAATTGTTAGGAAAGCTGGACACCAAATTTTGCCAAAAGGCTGCAGCTCTAAAAATAAAAGAGTGAGACTAAGACAGAAGAACCTATAGTTAAGTATACAATAAGGGAGCCTAGTGTAGAAACGGATGAAAATATGACTGAATACCATACTGTAGAGAAAAGGAAAAGGGGAAGTTAAAGTGTTAAGCTTCTCCATGTTACAGCAAAGAGGAGAGACAGCCAGATCAAGAAGCAAATCTCTAAGATCACAGGAAGTAAGAAAACTACTAATGAGAAGAAAAGGAATCTACCAGTACCTGTGACAGAAACAATTATTTTAATGAGTTTGTTTTTATAGAGGATTAACTACATGAAGAAGATGCCAGAAACTCCACTTCACATTAGGATAATGATGAAAATAATGCTGGCACAGATGCCCTCCAGATAAGTCATGCCAATTTCAAGAAAGCGCAATAGTAAGAAAATACACTAAGTTGAACAAGTGAGAATATAGCAAAAATATCTTGGGGAAAAAAGGTATAGACCCCCCCCCACACACTTAATACCTATACTACGAACTAAAAAAATTGCTGTGCAGGGTAACCAAAGGCCAATAACAGATACTACATCAGTTCTTAGTTTCAAGGTCTTTTAGAACAGTGTAATAAAGCTATTATACATCCATATTTGGGGCGGTCACTTAGGAGTGGATAAGAAAAAAAAACAGGTATTTCAGCTAGATTTTACTGGCCCGGGTGATATGAAAGCCACAAAAACAATTTTTTGCATCTTGCTAAGAATATCAAAGGACAGTACCCAACCCCAGGTATAAGAGCACTTTGATACCCTTACCTGTAGTGGAAGTTCAGGTTGAAAGAATAGCAATTGGCAATGAGGTCCATTTGTTAAACTGGGTAAGGGCCATCAGTACATCCTGGCAATCACTGATTATGTAACAAAATTTCCTGTCACAATTTTTTATAAAACATTAATGCAACATCCATGACAAAATAATCCTTCTTTTTTGTAGAGTATGAACTCTGAAAAAAAAATATCAACTAAAATACTACATTCATATCCAGAGTAATTCCTGAACTTTGCATTTATTTATTTTTTTGAAAAGAGAACAGCTAAGGACATCTGAATGTTATCCTCAAACAGCTAGGCTTGTGCAGCTCTAATAAAACATAAAAATCTGTGCTATAAAATGCTGCAGAACTGGAAGGGAAAAATTGGGAACAACAGTTTCCATATCTTCTCTTTGCTGTAAGGGAAGCACCCCAGACCTCAGTTGGATTTACACCATTTGAACAGCTATATAACAGACATCACCAAGTCTTGTCAGATGCAATAAAAGAAATACAAAAGGAAGAAAATGTCCTCTTTAAAAGTGTGATAGACAGAAGCATAGCTAGGGTGGGGTGAAGGAAGCAGCCTTATTTACCCACCTTATTGTGACTGGCCAAGGCACTGTCTTCATTACATGTCACATTAGCATGTATATTCTCCATAATTCTCTGTTTTAATTGTGTTTCCATTTTGCCAATATAAAATGCAAATCAAATCCAGAAATGTGCAGTGTATAAAAATTCTTACATTTAGTTGCGCACCTGAATTCATATTTTGTATATGTGTATGCATTAAAACAATCCGAAATCTCAATGGTGGGGGTGGGGGAGGTAGCATAATGGTTAGGGTCTTAACTTCACACATAAAAGATACAGAGTTAGATTCTGACCTGTGGTTACTGGCTAGGCTTGTAATAGTCTACAGACTGATAGCCTAGTATTCAGAGAGGGACTGGCATAATGTTTAAGGTGTTTACCTTGCAGACACAAGGTACAGGGTTTGATTCTTGCCTTCAAGGGAAATTGGCTAGGCTTAAAATAGCCCACAAAGGCAGTTAGCCTTGTACTTATCTATAATCTTTAAATATCTGTGATCTATGAACAATTCTGCTTATTTCCAGGCAAAGTATTGTGTACTTCCTTTATTAATTTATTGCTCTGCACGATTACACTGTTATTGTCCATAAAGAATTTAAGTTGTATTTGTCTTTATATATATATAAACGGTAGCCTTTGATTTAACAACCACATATATTTTTGGTGCCAGGCTTAATATCTCCAAACTAATAATCGACTGTCTCTGATGACTGAAATGGAGATACAGATTATGCTGTATTGGGGATTTCCTTTTCACCAAGATAGTTCAAAGATTCATAGGTTCATATGTTTATATTAGGCTAACTGCCACTAGGGTCTTTACAAGCCTAGTCATCCATCCCAACCCAGTTTTGTCCCAGAGTTTCTTGAATGCCTATACGGTGGGGTATTTTAGTAAAGAGGTAGCTAAGAGTTATATGTGTGGAGGGTATGTTAGTTGGGGATTAAGATCATTCTCCATCACAGACATGGGTTCTAAACTGGAGTGAATTTGCGATTTCCCATCCAATGATCAAGGTTTTTTTTAATAGGGTCAGGGATGAACTCTGCTTCACATAGATGGGCAGCTTATTCCATAGCACAGGGATCCTATGAGAAACATACTGATCTCTCCAGCATGTTCTATTTATGTCACAGGCAAAGTACAGGTCCTTGGATCAAGTGTTTCTAGTGCTGTTTGTTTTGCAGATGTGCAAGAGATCCATCATAGCTGCATCTGATGATGCCTTATATGCTAGGTGTAGATCACCCCTCAGTAATCTGTAGCAGAGATAGGGATTTAAGGCAATTTGTGTAGGACAGAGTATTCATACCCTGGACTATCCTGGTGAGGAATCTTTGAGGGCATTCTAACTGTTGCAAGTGCCTGGTTAGGTACATGCCAAAGGGGGCACTATACTCGCTGGGTATGATAAAGGCTGATTAGAGTGGTACTATAACCTCCTTGGACCTAGCAGATAACATATCCTTACTTATGAGTTGGGTGATATAGAATGATTTTCTTACTATCCTGGCTACATGTCAGTCGAAGGCCAGATTACTCTCTACATATGTTCCCAGATTACTAACTATCGGGTCAACTCTTAGGGGTGTTTTATCAATGTTGCAATTAATTAGAGTGGACAATTTCTCAAAGGGCACTATAATGTATTTCTTCAGGCTGAGTTTTAATCCATGGCTCTGACATCAGTCATTTGTTTATGTTACAGCCTCTTGTAGGATACTGGTGTCATGGGGGAATCTATGATGCCTCCCAGTTTACAGTCATCTGTGAATGTGGTGAGCCAGGAGCCTTTGACATTAGCCTTGACTTCTTAGAAACTGATGCCAAACAGGAACAGGCCCAACATGTAGCTCTAGGGGTACTCCGTTGGTGACCGGTCCCCTGGTGGAGTTAGTCATACTGATCCTGACTTCTTGGGTCCTATGTGTGAGCCAACCAGCAATCCATTGATCTATGTAGGGATTTGTCAACAATACCTGAATGGGGTACTAAATCAAATGTCTTGGCCAGGTCAAGGTAGGTGGTATTCATAGCCTTGGTGACCCTCTCAAAGAAGCCTACTAGGTTGAGTATGCAAGACCTTCCTTTAAACACAAACTGAAATGGGTCCAGTGTCTGTAGGTTGCCAATGTCCTTGTTGATCATTTCCACGATAATTTGTTGCATGGCTTTGCATATTACACTTGTTCATAGGTTCATAGGTTCATACTAGGCTATCTGCCCTAGGGCATTTATAAGCCTAGCCAGAGTGTGTTTGGCTTTCGCCACCCATTTTAAATTAATTTTGCTATGCCCTTTTTTGAGGTTAGTATACTGTGCCTCTGTCTAACAGTGACACAGAAGTGATACCCGGGGTAAACCTACGATCTCCCATCCACTCATCAAGATTCCTCTTGAAGAGAGTCAATGAGCGACTCTGCCTAACCTGGACTGGGATTTTATTCCAGAGTGAAGGGAGCCTCTGAGTTATGAATCTGTCCCTCCAGCATGTCCTATTTATTTCAGTGCTGAGGTTCAAGTCTCTCGAGCGCGTAGCTCGATGGGATTTGGATTTTCTGAAGTGCAGCATGTCCATTAATTCCGGGTTGGACATTGCTTTATACGTCAGGCACAGATCGCCTCTGAGCAGGCGATATGCCACTGAGTAGAGCTGGAATTTCTTTAACCGGGCAGCATATGGCATCTGTTTGAGCCCTTTGATCCTCTTGGTGAGGTACTTTTGGGGTCTTTCCAGTTGCTGTAGGTGTCTGGTAAGGTACATCCCAAAAGAGGCATTGTACTCAATTATGGGCCTGATGAGGGATGAGTAAAGAGGCACGATGACCTCCCCTGATCTAGATGTGAATCCCTTCATGATTAGGTGGGCTATATAAAATGTTTTTCTAACCACTTTGGCCACGTGGTTGTCATATGAGAGATTGCTATCAACTTGGGTCCCCAGGTCCCTAATTACTTCTTCTGTACTTAAAGGATTACCACCTATGTGGTAATTTATGGGCACTTTGTTTTTGCCAAAGGGGATGACTATACACTTTTTGGCGTTTAGCTTGAGGCCATGGCTCTGGCACCAGTTGTCTGTTTCTATGAGGCCCTTTTGGAGGATGCTTGTATCGGCTGGAGAGTCGATTATGGCACCCAGTTTGCAGTCATCTGCGAACTTGGTCAGCCACAGTCCTTCCGTGTTGACCTGTACCTCCGAGAAATATATACCGAACAAGAGAGGTCTCAGGACTGAGCCTTGTGGGATGCCACTTGTAACTGGTTTGGAGTCTGACATGGCTCCAGCAATTTTAACCATGTGGGTTCTGTCCTTGAGCCAGTTTGCAACCCATCTAGTGACATAGGGGTTTATATTTAAGCTGGTGAGCTTATCTATAATGCCCGAGTGGGGTATTGTATCGAAGGCTTTTGCGAGGTCCAGGTAGGCTGTGTGGACCACCGTCCCCTCGTCAATGGCCTTGGTGACTGTTTCAAAGAAATCAACCAGGTTTAAGAGGCAGGATCTGCCCTTAACAAAGCTGAACTGGGTAGGATCCAGTGTCTGTAGGTCCCCATATCCTTATTTATGAGGTCCATGATGATCCTTTCCATAGCTTTGCAGCCTGATGGGTCTGTAGTTCCCGGAGTCAGTTGCTGGTCCACCCTTATGAAGACAGATAACTGTAGTGGCCCTCTGTTCAAATGGCATGTAACATCTTTTGAGGTTGTAGTTGAAAGGTGCCTCAAGTGGTCTGCTAGGTCATGTTTTAGGCTATTTAGGAGACAACCGAGGATATTGTCGGGGCCCACTGAAGCAGTAATTCTGGCCTTAGGGAGTTCCACCAGGATGTGCTCTGTGCTGATAGCTTGGGAGATATGTTAGAAGGGATTTCACAGGGGATAGTAGGGGGGTGAGTAGAAGTTAGAGCTACATTTATCAGACAGTAGATTTGCTATGTCACCCTGATCAGCGAAGGTCGTGCCACTTACCATCAGTTCTGCACGTGGCTGAGTGTTACCTTTAAGGAACCTTGTCTGTGGAGAATTGAAAGTGGACGAACTCCGGGGCATCATCCTGTTTAACCAACCTGGAGATGTATTTGTTGCTAATGTTAAATCAAGACAACGTCACCTTTAGCCCCCGTCTTTGCTGCTGTTGGTCTAAATGTGTGGAAGGCACTACAGCTTTCCACTTCTGGAATACTTCCAGCAGCTTTAAACCAATTCCCAGTAACAGCACAGGTGTCTAAATTCTCCAGAGTGAGGAGAACCTTTAGGGTGTGGAGTTTTTTCTTTAGACTCCTAGCATTGAACAGTAATAACTTAAGGTTGCTTTGAGTTTTTTTGCTATGTTAGTAGTTTTTGTCATTTTGACATTGCCTAAAAAAGGCTCTGATGGGGTGGTTAAAGTTTTAGCTAATATCTGAAAGCCCAAGGGAGGGCAGGTGCTTACCATCCTTGGCAAAGCAACATGGTCTGTTAACCATGTCCTTCCATGCTGATTGACTTAGTTTCTGGTGTCAGTCCAGGGGAATCGTATTATTAAAATCAATAATTTTCTGTCCATAATGTGGCGTCATCCTTGGTGAAGGTAGAATGTTGCTCAATGAAAGGCATGTACCTGTTTGTGACACATATTCAGAGAGATCCATAATGTCTTTTGTCAGATAGTCTAGTGAGGTATGTCTCAGGTCATTTGCACCAATGTGGACTATGACCTGTGGTGCAGTGAATGTGCGCATGATATTGCAGATCCTGGCTCCAAATAGACAACTAACAGTTATCTTCTCCTTGTGCAGCCTGGTGAGTGGGGCATCTGTGTGTCATACAATAGAATCCCGATGCCAAGAGTACTAGGTAAAGTGTTTGCTTGCCTTATGGGCTTTGTCCTTGAGGGATCATTGGATGTTGGCTTATATGAGGTGTTAGGTGTTGTGCTTTAATGATTGCTGAGGACAGATGTTGCCACTTGATATCTTAGGAGGTCTTTGATGTTTGGAAAGGTTTCTTTTAAATGTTTTAGCAAAAGGTCTGTGTGTGTAGTGAGTGGTGTGTGTGAAGGATGTAGTGTGTATTTTCTTGACAACCTTGTTTGTAAGCAAGATTCTTGCCTTCAAGAAAGTTATGTATGTACATCTCTCTCATATTGTGTTTGTTTCTTTAAGGAATAAAAGGCTGTCTAAGTATGAGACAATTACTTCATTGCCTTAGGATGTTCATATCTGCCAAGCTGGCCACAATGATATTAGGAAATTGCAAATCCATGTTGTCAGGACCTATATTTGGTTTGGGCTATTTTGGTTTAGGGACTTGATTTTACAGGGGTCACCTGAATAGTGTCTAGTGTTAAGGCTAGATGTTAGAAAGTGTTATGATCTGATATTAGTGTCGTTTGATGCACTAACTATCTGCCCTAAGCTTAGTTCCACAAAAAGCCTTTTTGTGTTACAGGTTAAAGTCCCAAGTATTAGCTGTATACATCTGCTACTATACAAGGCACTGCTAGCATCACTGAGCAGTGAATAGCTCTGCGAAAATGTGCCGAATTTGTAGCAGACAGAAAGCTGAAAACTAACTCCTATGCCCTCTGGCCAATAAACAACTACACTTTGAGCTCATTGGATTGCTTCCCAACTCAGAGAGACCAGGTGAACACCTTCTGCCTCAAGAAGGATGATCCAGGAACTTCTTATTGTAAAAGTACAGTAAAAGTAGCTCTCAAGTGCAGATTAACACCAAACGATTAGTTTTCTAAAAAGCCCTCTGACTGATAAAACAATCTCACTTTAAGACTCCCTGTATTTTTCCCAACTTGGACTGGCCAGGCTACTTTACTACTGCCACTAGAATAGCATTCCTAGTCTTCTTAATGTAAAAACACTCTTTGGTCAGTTATTATTATCTGTCAGTAGGAAATTAAATGAATTTGTGGATAATATGAGTGAAGAGGAACAGAACACTATTCCCCCCAATTTATGAAAATATGAAAGCTGTTATCAAAGGAAGACTGGTGTACAAAGGAAGCTTGTCCAAGCTATATAAGTTAATTATAAATAATAATAATAATAATAATTTTGATGTAAAATTCTGGAACTTTTTAGATAATAGTGGATTGAGTGTCTCAACAGACGATAAACATAAAACTTTGTTACTTAAATAATTTAGTCAAATTTCTTCAAGTTTATACTGGAAAACCTTTTATGTGGAAATATATATATATACAGAATATTTGTTGCTCCCTATATAATTTCTAAGTCTAGTAAAATGATTTCTTCAGTTTGTTGGTGATGTAGTAAAGATGTAAGAGCTGACTGTATCACGTTTATGGATTGTGAAAAATTAAATTTATATTGGGAAGAGATAAGTATGTTTTTTAAGGGGTTATGGTTTGATAATTGTTCTTTAATGAATGGTGCACTCCCTGTATACATAAAAACCAAACAGCAAAAATGTTTTGAGCTCTCTTGGCAGTCACTAGAATAGTTATTGCAAAACAAAAATTGGAAATCAAACTCAATTCCTACATTCAAAAGAATTTTTAACTTTAAAAGCAATGCTACATAAAACTGAAAAAGTGATCAGATCAGATCTATAAATCATATTAAGACTTTTAGTGGCTGGGATGACCTTGAAATGAAGCTATTGAAATGGCAAGATTCTTAATATGTTAATTGTATAAGAGTACCTTGATGATTCAATGTATTCCTATCATTGTATAACAACATGTGAAGTTGAATTTCTTCTTTTCTGTGTATATATTATAAATATCTTAAATTAATCAATTAAAAAAAAATCTTTGGTTAGCTAAAAGTGAAACGGTATCAGAAACGCATCAAGCAACTAGCTACAAGTAAGTCTCCCTTTAAGAAAGTCCAACTAGCACAGTTTCAGAGCTGGTGCATATAAGTAACAAGAGATGTTGGGGGGAGGGGGGCAAGACCTCCCCCACAGAGAAAAAAAAAACGTAGTAGTAGTTTGTGTGTACAGCACTAGCCTATATTTGCCATTGATTTTCAGTAACAAGTGGAATCTGATAAATCTCTGTATTCCAGGCTGTCACAGCTCATGGGCCTTTTTCTCTGTAATGAACTTTACCATTACTCACTACATCCATATTGTTACCTTCTGATGAATTATAAAGTAACTGCCCAGCCAACCTCATCTTATTAGCTTACAATTTAATAATTTCTTCATTATAACCTTGATGCTCAAAATCATTCTGCATAATACTAAACTGTTGAAAAATCACAAAACAAAATAACCAGCAAAAAATAATAAAAAACAATTCACTGGATTAATAATATTTTTAAATGGCATACTCATAAGTCTTTAGCTACATAGGGTTTACCTATGAGAGATTGATTCACACTCGCGTGATGTACTGGTTTCTGTACAGATGTTCATTAGACTGTGAAACCAGGTTAATATCACAAGCTTATTTTTAAATATAACATCAAGTAATCATTTAGTCAAAATAATAAACAAATTACCTTTTCAGCTTATTGTGTCTTGTTTTCAATAGAGCAGCTTTAACCAGTGTACCATTTAGCCCTAGAACATCCTCTAGTCCACATTACAATTTTTTTAACAAGTTAGTTTCATAGTCCCAGCCACAACTACTCTGATACAACACTCCCAGGTCATGAAAACTAAATGCATGCTTTGCAACCCACTGTCACAGTCTGACCCACCATTGCATTATACAAGCATTTACTTCTACTTTCTCAGATATTCAGAGAAAAACAATTACATTTTCTTTTTGTTTCTCCAGCATAAGACTAGAAGTACTGACATGATGACAGGATCGTAGTGTCATGCTAAGCTTTCAACGTAAATGACCATCAAGAACCTTACTCACTTCACCAAAATAAATTGTGAGTTTGTTAGTTTCCCTTCATAAGAAGACTGTTCTGATATACAGCATGTGTGAATTTACAGACTTCAATCCAGTCACTGAGTCAAGTTTTCAAAGTTACTAATGAATTACTATGATGCACAGCAGGAGTCTATTCCAAAAGATGGAGAATCACATATCCTCTGCACCACTCTTCAGGGACATTATAATTTGTTAGAAAGGTTAGCAGCTGTAAAACCAGTTCTGTCAGTTTTCTATGAATTCTGAGGTGCATCAGGTCACATCCCATTCATTTTTTTTAGTTTCCTTAGGATGCTCTCTTTGTTAAAAGATGTCATGCTTCAAATTTCCTTATCATAGTTAACTCTATTTACTGGATGTGGTAAATCTCCATTCTGAAAAGTGGGATAGATGGAGCTATGGGTTCTTACCCCCATACCACTGTACCGATGCCCATTAAGATACAAAGGGAAATTGTCCTTCAGGATAAACAGTAAATATGCACTGCTGTCAGAGGTGTAACTAGGGTGGGATGAAGGGGGCAGCTGCCCTGGGTGTAAAGTGCACAATTAGCAGATGCCATGCTGATCTGCTCAGTCTTCAGTATATTACCGATAGTCAGAAAAGAATGCCAGTATTCCATTTTCAGTCAGAACTGAAGCACTTAGTACTCCATGTTTGGCTGTACCAGATGACTGTTAGATGTAGAAAGCAGTTTGTCTTGTTTTAAAATTATATAAGAGTTTTTTTTTTTTTTGCTCCCCAACACAAAGTTAAACAGCCTACATCATGAAGAAAGGACCTGGCTAGTGCCTTAGATGAATAGTGACAGATCAGAAAATAGACCTTTTTTTGTTTTTGTTCTTCAACTTTAAGTTGAGGGGTGGGGGGTGCCAGATTAGGAAGTGACATCAGGTGCCCAGATAACTAGCTACATCTCTAATTGCTGCCTTGGGTTATAGCAAAGACTTGACAACCTTGATAAGCTCCATACTGTATATCACAGTTATAATCACTGTTTCCAGGATTTGTCCCACCTCAGATCGAGCCCAGTGTCTATCAATGCAACCTTACCAACAATAATTAAAGTTTGACCAGAATTATGTAAGGCTGAGCACACTGGCTGTGTGTATGTGTGTGTGTGTGTGTGTGTGTGTGTGTGTGTGTGTGTGTGTGTGTGTGTGTGTGTGTGTGTATGATTGTCTATCATTTTACTGAAAGCAGCTTTGACTGAAACACAAAGGGTTCAAAAAATATAACAGAAAGTGCATCTGATAGAAGGTACATTTATACTTCCAGATTTGTAGGTAAACCTAGATCACAATATTTTTCAATAGGGAAAAGGATCGTTGGAGTCCTAGAGGGCACAATTTAAAGATGGAGGGTGACTGGCTTAGCAGCACATTGAAGACTTATTTTTCAGACAGAAGGTGGCAGATGTTAGTGAGACTAGTGAGGAAATTTAACAATGTATGGTATACAAAAGATAGAAAATTCATTCTTGTAGGCTGCAGGAAGAATTAGGTTGTTAGGTAATTAGAATCCACAGCTTACCTAGTAGGTAATTTGTTAGGGATATGTACAGAAGAGCTGGGCAAAACAGTTTGTGTCTGCTCTTGGGGATCATGTTTCTATGATTTGATCTAATATTGTGAAGACTGACAAGAAAGAAAATTGCTACCACAGCAATACTATGCTTAAAAGCTATGATATTAAACTGGACTTAAAGCAACGTATTGTTACTAAGTGCATTTAGGGATATGCAAAGAAACCTCATAAGAAATTGTTATAAGAAAAGTTATTATCTATATAGCCAAATTTTACAGAATAACCCTATCAAACAACACAAAATCTGCATTGTAGATATATGCAGACTATCACAGGAATTCATAATGTTTCAAAGTAAAGAGATGTTTTTCTTATGAATATGCCTGCACTCTTAATTTAAGGTAGCTATATTTTCAACTAATTCATAAAACATTTTAATTGCTCCTAAATATCTAGACACATTTCACTGCAACATTTAAAGATAAGGGAAATTATGGCAATTTTCCAGATTCCACAATCTGTTTGCTTAACAAGTATCATTTCACTAACTCACAAATATACACTGCAGACTCACTCACACACACTTCAAAGGCTCTCATTTTATGTATACATTTTACCTTACAGGCTTCTTGTCTGCTTTTATTTTGCATTATGGAAACTTTCATAAACCCTATGGTACAGATTTTAAAACAGAAACATTTTTTTTCTGAGAAAACCTTCTGTACAAAGAAAATTCTCTCTCCCAGTACTACGAGCCACTACAATAGCCTCACATATGAAAGTGAGTCCTTCTTCCTTTGTATTAATGTTTCTCATATTTAATTGCTGTCTTGTCATTCATTTCAGAGATTAAAACAGCCTGGCATGAGAACATGCACACTGGTTGAACTAAAAGTCCACTCACCTCCTTTAACTTTGATGCAAAAGACATAAACAACCTTCAGAAACAAAGACATAGGCCACCTTCAGACACTGGACTCAACCCCGTTTGGCTATGACAAGTAAAGGTCATGCCTACTAAACCTGGTGGACTTATTTGAAAAGGTTACCAAGACAATAGTTGGGGGGCAAAGAGTGCACTCCACCTACCTGGACCTGACAAAGGTATTCAATACAATACCTCACTCGGGTATAGTTGACAAATGCACTGAATTGGGCATTAACCGCTACATAACTCCCCGAATTGCCAGCTGGCTCACAGACAGGACCCAGGAAGTCAGGAATGGTGATACCACCCCCACTAAGAGACTGGTCCCCAGAGGGGTACCTCAGGGCGCCATGCTGGACCACTCCTATTTGACATCTGCTTCTCGAAGGTAAAGGATAATGTCAAGGGCTTTTGGCTGAACAAGTACGCAGATGACTGCAAACTGACTGCTATCATAGATTCCATCCATGACACAAACATCTTACAAGAGGGTCTAACTCAGACAAACAACTGGTGCCAAAGGCACAGACTAAAACTCAATGCCAAGAAATGCATTACAGTGTCTTTTGGAAAAACTGCCACCCATGCTAATCACTTCATTGAAAAGACACCACAGGAGTTGATCGAGGAGTCAGGGATCTGGGAACATATGTAGACAGCAATCACGCCTTTGACCAACATGTGGCCAAAGTAGTAAGAAAATCATTGTATGTTGCCCAACTTATATGTAATGGCATGGCATCCAGGTCCAAGAAATTCACAATGCCACTTTATTTGGCTCTTATCAGACCCATCATTGAGTATAATTGCACCCTTAAGCATGTACCTGACCAAGCATATGCAACAGTTTGAAAGCCCACAAAGGTTCCTTACCATGAGAATCCAGGGTATAATTGCCCTATATGAATTGCCTTAAAGGCCTACTTCTGTGTTCTGTCTCCTATAAGTTACTGAGAGTCGATCTATGCTTGGCATACAAAGTATTCTTGTATCCAGCTCTGATGGTCCTTGTTTACATCCACAAAGTGATCAGCAGTAGAACCACTAGATCCAAGGATTTAAATTTTACTTGTGATGTAAATAAGACATGTTGGTGCGACAGATGTGTGTCTCAAAGGATCCCCATGCTCTGGAACAGGCTCCCTATTCATGTGAAGCAGAGTCCACCCGTAACCCTGTTTAAGTGTAACCTTGACCAATGAATGGAAAATCAGGCACTTACCCCAGGCCTGGCCCCTGTGTCTCTGATTGACAGAGGCAGACAGAAATACCCAAACTACAATACTCTCCCACTTAACCTCTAGAAACTTCCTAACATAGCTCCTCTTAATAAACACCCATGATACATAGGGACACAACTGGGTTGGAATGCACGGCTAGGCTTATAAAGGTACTGGTGGTCATTAGTCTAGTATATACCTATGAATATATTGCTTTCATAATACAAAGATTTATTGTGTCTTTGATTTAACCTAGGTCTTTATAAAGTCAATACTCATAAAAACTTATGAATGTAACATATACAAAGAACCTTTATCATCGAAACCTGTTGTATAATTATTATTATTAGTAGCATTTTGTTGTTATTATTGTCATCATTGTCATCTTCATTTATTATTATTTCAGTAATGCAACTCCACATGCTCTTGGATATTAAGTGGAATCGTTGAATGTAGTTTTCGGTCACTGTGGTAACGGTACAGCATTCATACACTGAACACAAACTTAAATCTGAAAGCAGTTCTACGTAACATATAGGAAAATAAAACATTCTACTGAGTAAATAATGTAGTCTAAAATATATTTGTTGTTTTGTATTAATGACTGTCTTATTTACTAACCACCACCTTGTCTAGAAAAATCACAGATTTAATTTTAAGAGAGACAGATTACAATTTTGAACTACGCATTAACAGTTTGCAGGCTCAGTGCTGTGTAGAAGTCTCTGCCTCCTTTTTTTGGCTACAAAGAACTTTAGCGTTTCACCCTCTTGTCTGTTATTGCACTTGAAGTTATTCTGCAATCACTACTTTTTTTTTTACATCAAACAACAGTTTAGGATCAAAGCTTCTCCTAAAGAGTCGGTTTTACACTCCCGGTCAACAAATTTAAATAAATAAATAAACCACTTTGGCTAATCACGTGACCCCTACAAAATTTTGATTTGTTGTAGGCCGTGGAATACAAAGTATAACACTTTTAAAACAGAAATTTTGTAGTCACAGTGTTTTTTCTCCCGTTAATGTTAGTAGGGTTGCCACCTTTTCAAATGCCCAAAGTGGGACATTTTTGGTACAAACGTCAGATTTTGCAGAGCAAAACATACCCACAGGACAGAACTTCACTTTTTTGCCTAAATAAAAGCTTATTCTTGTAGCATTTTAGTTGCTTATTGTGTTTCTTATAACCTTTAGGTGTTTCAGATACAGAATAATTGTTTTATGCATTTGTTAAATAGGAAATATTTTCGCCCTAAAATCTCAGGACATTTGCCATTTTTTTCAATTTTTTTGCAGGACACAAATGCCCAAAGAGGGACTTTCCCTCGCAAAGTGGGACAGGTGGTAACCCTAAATGTTAGAGGAGGGGATGGTAGCGGGCAGAGAAGGTGAAGGATGTCCCAAATGATAGGAGAGGCGCACGTCTGCTGCGATCGGTAGGTTAAGGAGAATAAAATGCACCCATCAGAAAACGGCGTACCAAAACTGCAGGGTACATAAAAATCTGGACTCTTGAAGGAACCGATACACTGGCATATACACAAGAATTAGTAAGCATACCTCTCAACTCTCCTTGATTTTCAGGGACGCCTCTGATTTTGACTTAATTTTTTGATCTGCCCTTCTTAATCCTTCCTAGAATCGGTGAACTTTGGAAACAAGGTGGTGAATTATACTTAATAAATAGAGACCATAATTAGAGTTATAAAGTTCTTTTACTTCAAAAACAGTATAATTCACATTCTCTTGTTCGGTCAGTGTCTCATTATAATAATACTAATTTTTAAGTGCCCCTGATTATGCTGAGATATGGCCCTGACTGGTTGAGACCTATTGATTAGTAGATTTTTGAAAAGCGAAGTTGAGCAAGTTTGTAGTGCAATAATTCTGTATAAAGCGAAAAATAACGCGCGCGCGTGTGTGTGTGTGTGTGTGTGTGTGTGTGTGTGTGGTGGTGGTGGTGGTGGTGGTGGTGGTGGGGCTGTTAAAGGCCCAGAATCAAGGGCAATTTTTAATATTTATTGCTCCTACAAACCGAGAAACTTGCAACAGGTATCGCATTAGCAACTCAGATGTCTGCCATTATTTAGCGACTTCACTCTTCAATGCTTCGTCGAAAAACAAAAATCATGAGGAACAGGCTAAAAATATGTATACAAAATCTGGACAGCTGAGCGGTATGCGGGGTCATCAGTATTGACACTCACTTAAAATGTACACAAGACTTAGTAACATTGTATACTAAACCAGTAACTCCAGACGGTACTTTTTTTACCATAACACACAATTATTTGCGATTCACTTTAGTCGTTCTTGAGATCTCAGGGATGGTTATTATTATTACTATTTAAGGTCCGATGTACCAGCTATGAACCAATCCTTTCTAGCTCAATCATTACCATCAAAGATAGGATAGACAAGACAGGTCACTTTACCTTATTCCGACGAAACACAAGAAATTAAATATATTTCCAAGGATGGCGCTGAAGCACAGTATTGTCCATGTGTTTATAGTACAAGTAGCTCTTTCTTTCAATAAATTATTTCGGTGTTATTTACAAAACATGTTTATGTAATACTGTGCTTGCCTGGAAAGGGTCACTGCTCTTTTATTGCCATATTTCATGAATCAAGGCATGGTGTCACCCTCACTCACCATATTGTGGAGGTGCGTATTCTCCTGCTCTTCTGCCCTGCCTGTTGGCGTGGAGTTCATTTCCATGGCGAATCGCTCTACAGATAAGTGGAAAAAGAAAACACGGATTCAGCAAGCTGTTGCACGTTTTTCCTAAATGCTAATGTATCACAACCAAATAGATGCTAAAGGAAATGGTATTACTTCTCCTTGGCAACAAAAAGCAATAAATCCCACAAAGTTCTGTATAATTAGATCAATGTCGGTTCTTTTCTACCGCAGATTATTTATTTCCCGTCTTGTTAGTATCCTAGTTGATGAAGAAATTATGAATACAGGTACACTATCTTAGAAGAAACCAGTGGCCCAAGTGGATGGTATTACTTTGCCCTTGCAAGCAGGACTTTGGAGCAAAGGGTGAAAAAATAACCTGCTTTCATCATAAGGCTGAGCCCCTGCAATCAGACTCCTTCAGTGTTATGAAGACTCTGGGAGCCCACTGATTACCAGCTGGGGCTTGCTCAGCTAGCAGTGTAATAAAGGGTATAGAGTATTGAGTTTATAATTTATTTTAAGTTTCTTTCCTTCTTAGATTCAGAGACTGTAACTCACAATAAATATTACTGATAAACAAGTACCTTTTTATTAGTGACTTGTACATAGTTCAATATGTCCTTGTCAATCACACAGGCCCCTTGTTGAAGCCTGAAAAAAATGTTTTACTTCTAAATTTATCCCATTGGATCACAGCAGGGATATAGCCTGGAATCTGCCGTGTCAGTTTTCCCATGTTAAACATAGATATAAAGAGCTCAAAGCTAACAGTCCGTTTCTTCTTGCTCAAACAGCACACATCAGTATATTGTACTGTATGTCTTTTCATTATGGCATAAAGCCAGTAACAGTCACCCAACGGGAAGAGTATTTAGTCATAGCAGACACTGATTTATAGTTACTAGGAAAAATCCTTTCAGTTGAATGGCAATGACTGTCAATTAATCTGTCCTGAGTTTACCTTCATATATAACATGCCTATAAAAGAAAAGAAATGCCATATATCTTATGTATTTCAAAAGAGGGGTAATAAGTATAATTCTGATAGGCCATTTAATTTACTGACTATACTCCTAAACATCCTATGCAGTAAACGGATTTGCCCTAATCATATCAAGCTGCCTTTATACACAGGAAAGTCCTGCTGGCAATATTACAGCTATGGAATACTTCACTCGAATGCATGGGATGTGTTCTGTGGACAACAGCAGATATATTAAGTGGTTGTTCCGTAAAAACATTTGCCAAAGTACCTACTTTTGTATACCTACATTATCATTTCTTTTGGAGTGCCATTTTAAGTGACTCTAATTTCAGTAATATCTCAAATTTTGTTTCAATACTACAGTGTTTGCCCCCCCCCCCAAAAAAAAAGTAGTTTCTATTCCCATACTGGAGCTGTTAAACAGAGGTAAATGTTAAGTCAGCTGGAAGCATGTCTGTAAGAAAGAAATATGTTACACTAAGCCACAGATAATTTGGGCTTCCTGCATGGCTGCCACTAATTCTGATGATGTAACCAGAATTTGATGCTATCCTGTAGGCAACAAAACATATGATTATACCAACAGTAAGCAATATTCAAAAATGAACTCAGTCTGTTGAATGGATGTCTGGGGAGGAAGAATTGAATTTCTAAATGTCTGTTGCCAGTTACCTGGAAAAGAGGTAAAAAAGATATTGTCATCTGCATTACATGTGAATGAGAGAAATGGTCTTTGTAAGCTTGACATCAGCAAGACAGGAAAACAGTAACTGGGAGTAAAAAGATGTGCAGTACATGAGATGTTTGGATGTTCTTCGTGGTTCACTGTTGAAGTAATGACTGTAGGGTTCTTCCTGCCAGCAGCAGCCCTCGATCGGCCAGAATCCCAAAGTCTGGATTGGGCGTCAACTGAGGTCGCTTTTATCCTGATGTCAATGCGCCAGGAAGTATAAAGACCTCAGCCGACGCCATTACCCCAGTTTTTCTTGCCCCAGATGTCAGGTGCCCAAAACCTCAGCAGCCAAAATACCTCATAACAGACAATACTCAAAGAAAAAACAAAAGAGGGGGTAGGAGGGAGGGTAACTCAGACTGCAACAGTGAACACACTCGAACATCTACATTTGTGGTAAGAGTACACAACTGTACTATGTCCTTCGTGGTTCACTGTTGCAGTCATGACTGTAGGGTTGAGTCCCAAAGCTAAGAAAGGGTGGCTGAAGGAGAAACAGAAGGAGTGACCACAAAACTTTGCAAAACCGCAGCAGCAAAACCAGCCCTAGATTTAGAATAGAGAGGGAGGTTGTAATGCTTAGAAAAAGTATGCACAGAACTCCAAATAGCAGCCTCTAAAATATCCTTGGTGGGAACCCCACAAAGAACCCTACAGTCATGACTGCAACAGTGAACACACTGGAACATCTACATTTATGGTAAGAGTACACAACTGTACTTTCTCTGCACCTTATGCTAAGGTAGGGATCCTGACAGCCCTGTTATACAAGAACTGAAGTGGCTTGGCTAACACTGCTGTCTAGTCTTCAAGGAAAAAACACATAAAAGACACATTTCCTGACTAATCAGAGAATGAGTGACAAAGGAGTCATGTCCTAGACCATCCAGAGCAGCACATGAAGGTCAGAAAAGGAGTAGCAGAACTGATGGTTTAGTAAGCAGATATGCAAAGGTCACTGAGAGAAAATCTTGGGAAGAGAAAACAGTGCCAAGAATTCAGATCCCTTATCCCTGAGTTTAAAGTTTGTTCCAAATTTATATATAAGGAGTTTAGGAAGTATCAATGCCATTTTTACCAAAGATATTTGAGAACTAGAAAAAGTAACATGCATCCCAAAGGTGCTGTACTACTGCTAAATTAAACTCTTAGCTCCCGTGGTGTTCCCTCACTGACCATACATAATGTCTCATAGGAGACAAGTCCGTTGAACATGTGGGAGAAACAGACAAATGCAGGTTTTGTAAAACAAAATTGCAAACAGTCGTACACCTCGCTGGTTGTGACATACTAATAGCAAAAGGACTGTATACTAAAAGGCATAATAATAATGTGGCAAGAATGTTGCAGTGGGGATTGTGAAAACATTATGGTATTGAAGTGGCTGAAAAGCACTGGAAACATGAGCCACAAAACATCACAGAAGATGATGAAGTTTATATCACATTACCAACAGCTCAAAAGACAGATGCTAGAAAACCAGATATAGTGGTCCATGAAAAGAAGACAAAAGTAGAATGGATCACTGAAATCGCCACACCCAGCGACTACAGTGTCCTGCATACAGAGAGACACAAAGTCATAAAATATCAGGATCTGCGGGCAGCAATGAGAGCAATGTGGAAGAAAAATACCCAGACAGTTCCAATAATAGTAGTAGGAGCAACGGGTCTATTAAAAAGAATCTACAATCGTATTTAGGTATGTTGCCAATCCATGTAACCCCATACACTGGGCACAATGTTGGTGCTGCGAAGAGCACTTCTGGCTGACATCAAAGACTGAAACAATGCTAATTTCATTAACTTTAATCATACTTTGACTTAGGAATGGGGTCCATTCCCATCATGGTATTAGAAACCCAAAAGATTTGGAGGAATTTAAAAAAGGGAGGAACCATAGGGGTCCGAATGGAGAGATAAGTCAGCAAGCAAAGGAGAGAAGTATTGCTGAAACTGAGTTCATCCTCAAGTCTTGTTGAGTACCTTCATGAGGTAGATTCTGTTTTTCACAAAATCTCACCAAGACAACACTGATATATAGACTGTATTTATATAGCAAATATCATGGACAGAAATAGGTCAAAAATTCAAAAAGATAGCTGGGCACACAAGACCCAGGATAAAAAAGTGCCCAATCCTGATAGGCACACTGGTGTCAGGACCGGAAAAAATGACAGTGTTGAATCCTCAAAATACGGAAACATTCCTACAATGGGGCCAGGCCAGGCCCAGGGGGAGGATGCCCCCATATTGTAGAAGGAAGTAGCAATCCACAAAAATCACAAAAACTAATAAGCCAAAAAAGAGCCATAAAGATGATAAAGGTGACTATTGAGGTTAAGAAAGAAATTATGTATTGTTACTATTATGCAAAAAGCCCAGAACTTCTGGACACAAGATATACAAAAAGATTAAGAGAGAAATTAGAGGAAAGAAAAATACTTCCACAAGAAAAACTCAAAGAAGCCTCAAATAAAATGTGTGTTTATTAATACAACAGATTTGTGAAAAACAGTATGCAGACCAAGAAACTTTGATCTGATTGGAAAAAGAAGCATCTGAAGTAGTGAAAAAATATAAACAACAAAACCTAGAGATTTTTGAAAAGTATAAAAAAGAAATATGGACATGGGGAAGAAAGAGAGATTTGATATGGTGCAATATTTAAGCAAAGGCAAAAGCCAAATTAATCAGTATAAAGAAGGAAGCCCCAAAGATATCTGAAGAGAAATACAGGTAAAGGCATCCAAATATGGAAACTTTCACAATAAAAAATAATATCACAAATAGGGAATATAGAAAAGAAGATTAGTAAAGTAGCAGATAAAAAAAATAGAAGTTGAAGTAACAGAGTGCATGCAAAGTGAAGGATTTGGTGTAGAAGGTCTAACACAGGTTACATCACAGCATGATGCAGTCAGTCTCCAAAGTAAGGAGAAACAGGAAGATCAGGGGACATCTGAATTAGAAATATGGACATGGGAAAGAGAAAGAGATGTAATATGATGTAATATTTATGCAAAGGAAAAAGCAAAACTAATCAATACAAAAAGACCAGTACCAAAGATATTTGAAGAGAAATACAGGCAAAGGAATCCAGACTTGGAAAACTTTACAATACAAAAAAATACAAAGACAAAGAGAAAAAGCAGAAATAGAGATTAGTAATGGAGAAGTTAAAGAAATAGAAACTGAGGTTATGGAGTACCTGCAAAGTGAAGGATTCAGTGTAGAAAATCTAATTCAGAAAGAACTACAAAAGGATAAAGCAATGGACATCCAAATTAAGGGGAAACCAGTGGAACATGAAGCATTTGGTCAGGTGCCATATGAAGATATTTTGGAGCCTTCAACAGGAAGCCAGTATAAATGTTCACTTGAAGCTGGACAGCAAGGAAACTGTGGCAACTGACACAGTCAATGTTAAGGAGTGATAGGCCAGTGAGATCCCATATGACAGAGCATTGGATGGCAAAGGATAAAATTGAAGAGAATGTGCCACAGGAAGATACTACAAAAAATGTGTTCTCAGTTTAGAAGAAAATGAGTTAAGACAAGAGTTGCTTAATTTAATAGAGATAGAGAGACATGTTAAGATGAATGAAAGAAATAGACTGCAGAAGGTCAATAAAACCTAAAAAGTCAGAAGTTTGATAAAACAAATGAACACAGTAATTACGACTGTCCACAGAGATCCATACAATATAACAGAAGTAAACAGGGTATATTACTATGCAGCTAAAATAATAACTGATAAAGTTCTACCACAGGAAAGCAGGGTAGTGAGGGAAAGGAAGGGGAGAAATCGAATGCCCTCATGGAAGTATTAAATAGAGAAAACTATAAAACAAGACAAGAAGTGTCACTGTTAGAAGACTATAGAAGAGGGAATCGATCAACAAAAATACGTACAAAGACAGATGTGATAAAAATGCGCAGTATTAGAACAGATCAGGATCTATCATGCACTATCACGAATAAACTAAAAATCTCAGCACATGCAGAAAAACTTAAAAGATATGCAGATAAATATAAAGGAAAAGTATAAAATAAGCAATTTATTGATGAGTGAAAAAAGTTTTATAGTGAACTGGGAAACAAGGTAAAAGGAATTGAAAAACCAACAAAAAAAGAAGAAATAGATATATTTTGGAGAAGTATTTATGAAGATCCTGTGGAACATAACAAAGATGCTAAATGGATAGAAGTAAAAGAAAGAATAAGAAGTTTAAGGTACAGGATATGAAATGGGATGAAGTAACAGCCAGAGAGATTGAAACAATGTGAAGAAAAGCCTCTAATTGAAAAACCCTAGGCCCAGATAAAGTGCCTAACGTCTGGTTAAAAGTATTAACATCTTTGCACAAAGATTTAGCCATGAGTAAGAACTATTTATATGCATACGCTGAACAGACACCAACCTGGCTAACAACAGGAAAAACAATGCTCCTACTCAAGAGTGCACCTGCAAGCTACCCTAAAAATTATAGACCAGTAACTTGCCTTCCAATGACGTATAAACTCTACACTGGAACTGATGTCAACAGAATTTATAGTCATTTAGAAGAAAACTCAATTATGGCAATAGAACAAAAGGGCAGTAAAAGAAAGTTATATGGAACAAAGCATAATTTTTTATTAAATAAAATCATAGCGGAGAACTGTAATAGGGGAAGAATCAAAGTATGGCATGGATTAACTACAAAAAAAAATTTGATAGTATCCCACATTCTGGTTAAAAGAGTGCTTAAAAATGTATAAGACATACCCTACACTGATTGACTAGATTACAGTGACCATGAAACAGTGGCAGACCACTTTGCAATTAAGCCATGATAAATGAAAATTATTATCCCAGGGATAAAAATTCAAAGGGGGATATTCCAGGGTGACTCTGTCACCACTGCTATTCTGTCGTGCCCTTAACCCATTAAGCTGTCTACTTAACTGCTTAGGCCATGCCTATACTTTGGCTCTTAGAAAACAACAAAGTGTATCTTCTCTTTGTCTATGATTTAAAACTGTATAGCTTATCAGATGTGGAAGTGAAAGCACAACTGCCAGTTTTCAAAACTTTTTCAGATGATATAAGAATGTTATTTGGTCTTGATAAATGTGCAAAAGCAACCTTTAAAGCAGAAAAACTGCAGCACCAAGAAAACATTAGTTTGGGACAAGAATGTGGTATAAAAAACTTGAGCAAGAGGGAGTGTATAAATATTTGGGAATTAATGAAGGAACAACAATAAAACATGAACAAATGTGAATAAAACTTAGCAAGGAATACTTTAGAAGAGTTAAATTAATCCTGAAAACAGCACTGACATCTAGGAACAAAATTCAAGATATAAACCAATTTACTATTCCTGTCCTAACTTACAGTTTTGGAGTGATTGACTGGTCCCAAAACCTGATGGATAGACTAGACAGGAAAACAAGAAGGATGCTTCATGCTCACCAAATAATTTATAAAAATCAGTGCATACTAAAATTATATATTCCCCGTTCCGAAGGAGGGATGGGCCGCCTTGAAATTGATTACATGTATAGATCTGCAATTGTGGGACTGCACATATATCTCCTGATCTCACAAGACCCAAATGTAGTGAAAGTTTTAAAACATGAGGAGAATAAATCTAAGATGACTTCTCTGCTTAATCTAGCAGAAGCATATCGGCATCGAGCAGGAATGAAAATCAAACCAGAAGTAGATAAAAATCAGGCAGCAACTAAATGTGCCAAAAAACAAAAGAAAGAATATAATGTGAAGGACCAGATGAGAAGGCAAGAAATGTGGAAAATGCATAAATATAGCTGCAAGTGTAGAAAACTTCTGGAAGAACCTCATGTTGATCAGACTCGAATGCAGGAATGGTTAAGGAGAGGCAAATTCAATCCAAGAGATGAAAGTTTAAGATTGGCGGCCCAAGGTAGTGGGCTACATACACGTTGGTTTACAAAGTCCATTGAACAGGTGGGAGAAACAGACAAATGTAGGTTTTGTAAAATAAGAGTTGGAAACAGTTGCACACCTCATTGCTGGTTGTGACATACTAATGGCGGACAGACTGTATACTCAAAGGCTTAATAATGTGGCAAGTCTGTTGCAATGGGGATTGTGCAAACATTATGGTACTGAAGTGGTTGAAAAACACTGGAAACATTTGCCACAGAGCACCATAGAAAATTATGAAGTCTACATTAAATGGGATCATCTGTTGCCAACAGTTCAAAAGACAGATGCTAGAAAATCGGATATAGTGGTCTGTGAAAAAAAAAAACAAAAGTAGTATTGATCATTGAAATTGCCACACCCAGTCACTTCCCAACAGAGAAACAAAATCTTAAAATAGCAGGATTTGCAGGCAGAAATGAGAGCAATGTGGAAGAGAGATACCCATACAGTTCCAATAGTAGTAGGAGCAATAGGTCTTATAAAAAGGATTCTACAATCGCATTTAGATGTGTTACCATTACATGTAACTCCGCATGAATTGCAGAAGGAGTCATTACTGGGCAAATTGCAGGTGCTGGGAAGAGCAATTCTGGCTGACATCAAAGATTGAAACAATACTAATTTCATGAACTTTAATTGTACTTTGACTTAGGAATGGGGTCCATTCCCATCATGGTATTAGAAACCCAAGAAATTAAAAAAGATTGTTGGCCCAAGATAGTAGGACTACGTACATATTGGTTTACAAAGTACATTAAACGTGGGAGAAACAAATAAATGTAGGTTTTGTAAAACAGAATTGGAAATAGTTGCACACCTTGTTGTTGGTTATGACATGCTAATGGCGGAAGGACTGTACACTGAAAGGCAAGTGCAACTAACATTGGGCAAGTCTGCAATCCAGGTTGTAGCTTATTACAGATCCCCCACCATGCCCCAGGATTCCCACTCTTCATTTCTTAAGATACTGGAAAATATTAAGGTACAACCCAATACCTTAATTATGGGCAATTTCAACTACCCCACCATCAAATTGGAAAACTACTTATGTGGCAACTCATTTGCTCAACGTTTTCTGGAATTCATAAATTCCAGCACCTTGGATCAGATTGTCCACACTCCCAACAGGGGCAGGAATATCCTGGTCCTGGTCATTACCAATATTGTTAACCGGTGTTCCACGCCAGAGGTCAACTCCTCTCTGGTCAGATCCGACCACAAGCTAATCACCCTAGGCATCCATATCCCACCCCCACCCCCCATTAAGGAAACCACCATCAAAAACTACTCCAAAGCCAACTTCATGCTTCTTAAGACAGAAGTGGCAAACTTCATGACACCCGTGCAGATGGAAAATAGAGGTATGACTGCTGAATCTTACACAAATGCACTGTATAAGCACATACACAAGTGCATGGATCATGCTATCCCCAACAGAACCAAGATGCTATCCTCCAAAAAAGGAAGCCAATCTGGTGGTCCCCTGCCATAAACAAACTCTAAAACAGAAGGAAGAAGCTGTTTCAAAAAAGAGTAAAATCCCAAGATTGGAAGAACTCCCTGGTCAGCCTCAGCAGGAAGCTGAGATCCCTCATAAAATCCTCCAAAGCCAGTTATGAAAATAAAATTGCCACTGATTCCAAAGACAACCACAAAGCATTCTATAGCTATGTCAAGAATCTCATTGGCAACACTAAGATCTGCTCTGAGCTACAGCACAATGACACTAAATATACAGAACCAACCGATATTGCCAACATCCTGGCAGATAGGTTCAGTGCTAACTTTACCCCCCTCTCACCCTCCAAAGGGCCCATCTTAATACTGGAAGAATCCAAAGCCCCTGTAATCATGGATGAAAAAGTAAAGACCGCACTCTCTAAAGCCAAGAACACAGCATCCATGGGACCAGACAACATCCCAGGCTGTGTACTGCACGAACTACAGAACGAGCTGGCACCCCACCTAAGTACCATGTTAATTCATAGCCTCACCTCAGGCTATGTGCCTACTGAAAGGGACACAGCAACGGTTATCTCAGTCCACAAAGGGGGTGCCACGGCAGACCCCGGAAACTATTTCCCCATTAGCCTGACGAGCCTGGTCTGCAATGCCATGGAATGTATCATTTTGGAGCCTATAAACAAAGACATAGGTAACCTCCAAACCCTGTACCCCACTCAGTTTGGGTTTGTAAAAGGTAGATCATGTCTATTAAACCTGATTGACTTCTTTGAAGCAGTCACTAGAGACGTAGACAAGGCCAAGGTAGTGCACACAGCCTTTCTTGACCTTGCCAAGGCTTTTGATACCATCCCCCACTCTGGAACTATAGATAAACTCACTAAACTGGGAATAAATCCCTATGTTACAAGATGGGTGGCCAACTGGCTCACTGACAGAACCCACACAGTAAAAGTAGCTGACTCCAAGTCCGACTTCAGACCAGTGATGAGTGGAGTACCACAGGGTTCGGTCCTGGGTCCTCTCCTGTTCGGCATCTACTTCTCTGAAGTGCAGGCCAACACAGAAGGTCTTTGGCTAACAAAGTTTGCAGAAGACTGCAAATCACCTAATGATGTAGACATTCTACAAAAGGGCCTCACAGAGACAGATACTTGGTGTCAAAGTCATGGCCTCAAGCTCAATGCCAAGAAGTGCATTGTCATCCCCTTTGGGAAAAAACCCGGCACCCATGAACTACCACATAGGCGGTAGCTCACTAAACACTGAAAGTGTGATGAGACCTCAGGACACAGGTGGACAGTAGTCTCTTCTTTGATAACCACATCGCCACAGTAGTCCGGAAATTCTTCTATGTGGCACACCTCATCACAAAAGGGTTCTACTCTAGAAAAAAGGAGGTCATGGTTCCTCTCTACTCATCCCTCATCAGACCCATTATAGAGTACAATGCACTGTTTGGCATGTATCACACAAGACACCTACAACAATTGGAAAGGCCACAGAAATACCTCACTAAGAGGATTACCGGCCTCAAGCAGATGCCGTATGCAGACCGTCTCAAAAAACTCCAGCTCTACTCCGTCACACATCACCTACTCAGAGGCGATCTCTGCCTAACATACAAAGCTATGTGAAACCCAGAGCTGTTGGACATGCTACACTTAAAGAAATCCCAATCTGTCTGAACTACATGCTCCAGGGACCTAAACCTTGTCATCACAATAAACAGAACATGCTGGAGGGATAGATTTCTGTCCCAGTGACTTCCCATACTCTAGAATGAACTACCTATTCATGTCAAGCAAAGCTCCTCATTGGCCCTCTTTAAGAAAAATCTTGATGACTGGATGGGTAATAGAAAATTCACCCCGGGGATCACTTCTGCAACACTGCTTGACTGGGGCACAGGAAAATAATTTTCTTGGGTAGCGAAAGCTGGGGAACCTTTTTGGCTAGGCTTATATAGGCCCCAAGGCTGATAGCCTAGTACCTACCTATGAGCCTATGAATGTATAATAATGTGGCCAGTCTGTTGCACTGGGGAATTGTGCAAACATTTCGGTACTGAAATGGCTGAAAAACACTGAAACTTGAACCACAAAACATCATAGAAAATGATGAAGTCTACATCACATGAGATCAACCATTAGCAACAGTTCAAAAGATAGATGTGAGAAAACCAGATATAGTGGTGCATGAAAAGAAGACAAAAGTAGCATCGATCATTGAAATCGCTACACACAGCGACTTCAGTGTCTTGCATACAGAGAGACACAAAGCCATAAAATATCAACATTTGCAGGTATTAATGAGAGCAATGTGGAAGAGAGATACCCATGCAGTTCCAATAGTAGTAGGAGAATAATAGGAGCAAAGGGCCTTATAAAACAAGAATCTGCAATCATATTTAGATATTTTGCCAATACATGTAACGCCATACAAATTGCAGGAGTCATTTCTGGGCACATTGCAAGTGCTGCAAAGAGCACTTTTGGCTGACATCAAAGATTGAAACAATACTAATTTCATGAACTTTAATCATACTTTGACTTAGGAATGGGGTCCATTCCCGTTATGGTATTAGAAGCCCAAAAGATTTGGAGAAATTAAAAAAGGGAAGAACCATCTACCTCTGAACTATGACTAGAACTATATTCCTTGTAAAAGTCTGTTTGTATCTAATTTTCTCTGAACATCATACTTTTACACCTCTGCTATATCTGACACCAAAGCATGAGCCTTATACCAAGCTATAGTGTCTTATGTGAACAGTTCTAGGGTGCATCTTCTAGTTACATTAAACCCCCTCAATTTTGAATCGAAGTGAGTGCTATTTACAAGGGTGAAATGTAAAGAGCATAAACAGGTAGAAAAACAAAAGGGCTATATACTGACTACATTTGTGTAGTTTACTGATTCTTGTTTGTTGGTAAGTACCAAAATCTTTATAGTCACTTAAAGAGTCAGTAGTGTGCAACACTTTTGCCTAGAAGGGAACTGCTGGGGTGACCAGAATTTCAAACAAAATCCCAGTGAAATCAAGTAAGAAACTGACACATGCTGGTTAAGATTTTAAAGGCATATGCAAACGATAATTATTTTATAAAATGTATTCTGAGACTATTCACATATTTCTGTAAGAATAATGTCCTTAATGATTTCAGCTGTGCAATAACTTAATAAGACTGCCACACTATCAACAAGTTATAGAAAAAGCTGAAACTTTGTCAAAACACATTGAATGACAGAAACATGTGTGCTGCTGTTTTAATGTTAAATGTAGAAGATATTAAACAAAACTCTCTCATTTATTTTGTTTTAATCTTAAATCTTTTGCATTTTTGGTAACTACAAGTAGCCCAAAAGGACACCCACATCACATTTTTAGTGATGTAGTGAAGCTTCAAAAACATTGCTGAACTGATAAAATAAAATATATTAGTAGTCAAATAAAAAGGCAACTAACAATGTTTTAAAAGTGAGATGCCAGTCATGACTAAAACACAAAATAATACTGCACAACAAAGAGTAAATGGTGCCGTAAAGTAGGTGATACAGTGGAACTAAGATAAGAAGGTGGCACAGCAACTGAAGAGAGTAGCTGGGATCCTAAGAGAATTACAGTAGTTGCAGAAGAGACAGGTACACATCCTTGGCAGACATGGCCAGGATTTCCAGGCTCCCTGCTAGTTTGGAGAATACCCTTCTTCCTGGAGTAATTTGCAAATGTTCATATAAAAGAGGCATGAGGCAGTGCAGATAATGAGAATAAATGAATCAAGAAAGAACCAGCCAACACAGCTAAAAGCAGGTAAAACTTTAACAGGTAAGCACTTTCATGCCCTTCAAAGCTTCATCAGACCATAAAATCAAAGCAACCAGATGTATTTTTCTTCTAGGAGGGATGCTAATGAGATATCCCCTCATGGAACACTGGCTGCACCAGGTAATACTAGGGTTGCGCTCATGTACTCAAGTGATATTAATCTTGTATGCAATGTCATCAAGAAAAAAATGACTTATTCTTTTGGCCAGTGATGACATTAGACAGATTGTGGGTGATCAACCCTGTTTTTGTTCTAAGAACAATTTGTCTGTTAAAAGACAGCTTTATTATGAGAGTAGCAGTAATTTTAGCGTGGCCTCTGAACGAACAGATACGTTTCCATGTCGTTCCTGCAAAGCTTGCAAGTCTATTGTTATGCAAAAGTTTTTTATACATATGGTTACTTGGAAGAGGTATGCTCCCAGGTTTTATGCTGATTATAGAAGGACAAATCTAGTTTATTTAGCAGTTTGTGCAGTATGCATCTGCTTTTATGTACAGAAAACAAATCATTACCTTAAGGAACTTATTCTGCAGCACCTGTGTGACATATAGAAGTGCGATACATCCAGTGCCTTAGCTAAGCACATTTCCTCCTATGGCACACACGTATTTCATTTTATGGTTTTACAGTTAATTGCCAAGGGTATGAGAGGGGGTGATGTTATTAACAGAACTGAGATTGCTAAGATGAAATGGATAATTACCCTTCAAGCAGATAATAATTTTGGCTTAAATGAGGCTGTGCTTTAAAAACCGGCTTTAAAATCACGTGGTATGTTTTTTTTTATTGATTGTTTTTTCTATCTATGTAGTGTTGTGTTGCCTTGATTTTATGGTCTGACAAAGCACTAAAGAGTATGAACGTGCTTACCCATTAAAGTTTTATCCACTTTTAGATGTGTTGGTTGGTTCTTTCTTGATTAATTTATTTTGGTTTGCGTTAGACTATTTGTACTCCTTTCCCAGGTAATGAGACTGCCAGCTAGCATGGGTGGATAAACTTTGGGGGGGGGGTACCCATGATAGAGCTGAGAACTGCACTTCATTTCTAGAGGAAACACACACCAGGGGGATCAGCAGTCTGCAGTGGTACTGGTCAGTGTGGCTTCAGGTTCAAAGGTGTCAGTTTGATCATTTAAACTCTTTGGACTGAAAGCGGACTTCATGCAGCTAGAAGGCAATGAAACGTTTCCAAATCAGAGGAGAAAGAGAGAGAGAATACAAAGTTTTATAAAGGGCAGACTACAGATAGTGTTAGGGATATTTACAAGTATAGTTTAGACATTCAGAATAATATCCAAGTCCCAGAGGCAACAGATATATTCTCAATGGTATCCATATATGATGAAAGAGCACACATTTTATTCCTTCAGCATTTAGCAGAAGTTGTTGAATACATTAGTTGAGATTTTCATTATCAGCATCAGAATTACAGATTATATTATCTATGTACAAAATGCCAACTATAAAACAGACAGTAACCAGTGGTCGGGATTGAACCTTGGACCTCTGACACAAAGATTTTCCCACTAAGCCACTGTGCTGTTTACTAAAATGTCAGGGTTGCACTGTGCATTATGTGACATACATTCAGTATATACAGCTATGGAAGTGGAATTGTTTTGTCATGTGGATAGGAGGGAGGTAAGAAGCAGCTGTCAAGTGTCAATTTCAATAGTATGACAGTTCATGTTTAGACTATGACATCTTTGACCACTGTGATCATACCTTTCTGACCCTTGATGAACTTTGCAACCGCTTCATGACCCAACTGTGCTCCGCTTATTTTGACATAGAGCTAGTTCTTGCTTTACATCTCTTTCCATGTTTACCATTCACTTTGTGGAATTATTATACAGTCAGGGAGGATATTTACGTATCTCATTATTTAATAGAAGAACACCAAAGTGGTAAAAGGTGGGGCTATTCAGTTTAGCCAAGAAAGGAGATAAAACTGCTTATAGTAATATAAAAGAACAAAGAAAACAGACAATGAAGCTAAGTAAAACCAAGGATAGTGAAAAGGCAAAGCTGCTAAGTGAATATGTTCATATTTAGAATGGAAGTAAAGAGAAATTCATCACAATTAGGGAGCAGAAGAGCCCACAGTGTGTGTGTGTGTGTGTGTGTGTGTGTGTGTGTGTGTGTGTGTGTGTGTGTGTGTGTGTGTGTGTGTGTGTGTGTGTGTGTGTGTGTGTGTGTGCGCGTGTCTGTGTGAGTGTGAGAGCACATGTGTGGGGGGGGGCTTATCCTAATACTTTCACAAATAAAGGGTCCTGAAAGAATCCCAAAATCTGTAGATAAACAATGTACTGCTGCATACTGGAAATCATAATGGAGTACATGGAGGTGAGAATTTAAAACTGGCTTTAATAATCTACAGGTAAAGGATATAATTTCTGAAAACTAGAAGAAGATAAAACTATGTATCTTCTTTAAGAGTGGGAACATGAAAAGGCTTAAAGCTACTAATCTGTGAGCTTGACTTCTGTTGTATGGAAAATAATGACATCACTGTTGAAAGAAAGAATTTTAGAAGACTTGGGCACAGGACCCTGGGTATCAAATTTAATAGAGTTATTTTTTTAGATAGCAATCAGGGTGTTAAATCAGAAAGAGACCATGGCTAATGCCCAGTCAGACTTTGGTAAGGTCATTTGATATTGTGCCAGTTGATTGATTATAGAACAAACGAGAAAGACTTGCAGTGGACCTTACAATGGTAGTGTGAATAAAACACCATCTAAGAAAAGCTAAGCAATAACACATATACAATTGTGGTAAATGTTGTTGGAAATGAAAGGTGACTAATGAATTGCCACAAGAGTCAAAGAGAAACCTCTCATTTTGAGTGCCTCTATTAGTGGTATAGATAAAGGGTGGGAGGGAAATGCCTTTTAGCATGTGTATTCTTTGTCTTAGATTCTGATGAAGTCCCTTGGTTGTTTTTGGGTAAAAGGGCTCAACTGGATTTATTGAAAACTGTTTGCTCCTTCAACTGTGTTATTTGTTGTGTGCAATCCCTCTTGTCTTCCAGAGCATTACTTCTCATTTTAGTTGGTTATTCCTCTAGCAATCAGGCGACTAGTCAAACCATCATCTGGCTCATAGATATATGGGTATGGTAAAGAAGTTTAAAATGGAACCAGTCATAACCCTTGCAAAACATATTCAAAATATCATTGAGCAAGACACCTACAAAACTGCAGATGATGCTACATGTTCTGTTTTGTGGTACAGTAACAGAAATGTGTGGATCTTTTTCCTGTGAGGTGGTTTACAAACCTAACTGGGTAACCTTTTTAGGAGACCTTAATATTTCCAATGATGTAGGGAGTTCAGAGGAAGACAACTAAAATGCTGAACAATTTGAACTAGAAAGTTATGTAGTGGGTGCTTGATGTGTGGTAATGAAATATCTTGTAATTTAGGTTTATTGAATGAATTTCATCTTTAATATCTACACAAATCAAGTGCCTTCATCAGACAATGTAGGATATTCTTTGCACCATGCAACGCAGTTCCCCAGTTGTTCCTTTTATACTTTTTTCTTCTGTTTTCCTTGATCTGGATTATCGCTTCCATTCATTTTAGTAGATGCCACAACTACATTAAGTTATCTATTGAATATAGCTTTACATAATTTTTGTCTGATTTTGTGAATCAGTTGACTCATTGATGGTATCCTACCTCTATGCTGAGAAACATTTTAGTAGATTTTTTTAATACTGCTATGTGATTTTTTTTGATATTGTATTAGTTTAGTGAGGGTTGAATTTAGTTATCTTAGTTTTGTAGTTTAGCTGTGTTTTTAATTAATTAATTAAATTAAATTAAATTAATTAATGTTAAAATGTGAAGAGCACTGATCTAACTGGACCTCTTTCAAATTCGTTCTGGGACATGCAGAGTAATAACAGTGCTATTTTTTACCATGTTCTAGCAACAAAAGCTCAACAAATCATTGTTCTTGTGGTATATAAAGTAAAGTCAGTAATAGGTTCTGCACAGTGTTACAGCAATTAAAAAATAGCCTATTACACGTAATGGGTGTGTGCTTGAAAAGCAGGCATATCTAATGGCTGCAGTAATGAATTATGTTCTGAGTATAAAAATAAATTACACTGACAAAAAATGGGGGGAATAATGGGGAAGAGGTAGCGGAGTAAGCAAGAATGAAAGTGAGAGAGAGAAAGAGATAAAATTTAATGAAAAAAGGAATGGTTAAGCTATCGTATGAATGAGATTTTAAGTTGTATATCTAATGGAGACACTAATCCAGACTTCCATGTAGTAGGAGAGGCTTTAAAGGGGGATATTGGGATTATTTTGCTATTTTAAAAGCATATGTATTTAACACCTTTAGTTAGGCATGTCTTGAACTGTGGCTGGATGTCATGAAAGGAGGAGGTTTCTTTGAAGCTGCATAGTGGAGATTTCCAAAAGTGAGGATCAAGAACCCAAATCTTACTGCAGATTTTTAGATTTTGAGTGCTTTTTACCAAATAATGCAATTTTCTAGCTTGCAGTTCAGGTTTAATTTTATTTTGTATTCATTATTTTAACCTTTTTTCATCTTAAAAATAAATTTTGTTTCTAGTGGGCCTAATTTAGGACAGGCTTGATTTTTTTGTCAGGATTGTAAGATTATTTATTTTTGTCTTTTAGTTGATTGGGATGAAGTTTCCCTAACTGGTTTCACAGAAAGATTGATGATAAATGTTGGACAATGTAAATAGGTGGTGGTAATTGCTGGATTATCAATATAGAATGGTGATAAAATATATCTACACTTCAGCTCAAATACACAATTTTATCAGACCCTTTAGCAATGACTATCATTACAATAAAAACACAAGTGTACAAATAGTTGCTGTCAGTAAGTAGACTCCAGCTCCAGAAAGGAAGCCACATACCAATGAGTTTAAAACCACCAGAAAATGAATTTAGTTAAGCTTACAAATTCACAATTAGCTTATCATCCTCTAAAGCAGACTTACTCAGAATAAAGTAGAACAGTACTAAGACCAGTTTTATAGCAAAACCAAATAACTGATTCCCAATTAAGTAATTAAATAATCAAAAAACTTAAATACATCTTGTTCAAAAAATAAATACAAAATAGAAGAAGCTTAAATTCTTTATAAAAACTATCACATTGATTAAAACTATTAAATAAGTACTGTTTCAACTATACACTTTTTTGGAATGCATACGTTTTACAAGCATATTCATAAATGTGTATAATATATATATATATATATATATATATATATATATATATATATATATATGTGTGTGTGTGTGTGTATGTATATATATGTGTGTGTGTGTGTGTGTGTGTGTGTGTGTGTGTGTGTGTGTGCGTATATATACTTATAAATGTATATATATATATATTTATAAATATATATATATATTTTAAATATATATATATATATATATATATATATATATATATATATACATGCTGTAAAAAAATTAATCCATATTTGAAATAGTGAATAGGAAATACAAACAAATAATACAGAAAATAATGTAGAACTTTTTGACAGGGTATTATTATAATTTATTAGTCCTTTTTTTAAGACTGGTATTAAAGATGCACTGTTATTGATACCAGGAAAGTAAGTCACATATAGGTTTATTTGCCATGCTAATTCTCTTAGTTCCCAGTAATCCTTCCATGAACCTACCCTTGGGTTAGGGGTTACTTTTTCTAAGATAGTAAGCAAGAAGCATTTAATCCCAGGACATGATATTGAATGCCTAAATATAGCATTATTCTGACTGTCCTCTTATAGTATATTC
Source organism: Protopterus annectens (assembly GCF_019279795.1). Taxonomy (NCBI): domain Eukaryota; kingdom Metazoa; phylum Chordata; order Ceratodontiformes; family Protopteridae; genus Protopterus; species Protopterus annectens. The sequence continues at coordinate 538,531,279 of NC_056749.1, forward strand.
GCTTTTACAACAGCTTCTCGGTCTTGCCAATAAAAAAGGTAGGACAGGAAAAGCAGGTGGCTAGATATACCAATCCTTTAGTCATACAGTTGCCAGCTTGCACATACACAGTGCATTTTGACTGGTTATTTAGTTGCATTCTCTGGCTGTCAAGAATATATTACCACATTTTCTAGTCGCCTTATTCATTTTCTTGTTTGTCTGACCTGATTCCAACATGTTTTTTTATGTTACTTGCACCGAGCTGGCAACTCGACACAGTAAAACTCCACTGCCAATCATGAGTGGACAGCTGATCCGCTGTGGCGACCCCTAACCGGGAAAAAGCCAAACGAAGATGAAGCTCTTTTATAAATACATAGTGGTCTAGGCCCTACAATTTATTTTAATTTTTCATCACTGGTCATAATATACTGGTACTTATTAATAATATGCTTGATTAGTTGGCAACCGGTATTATATTGCAAAATAAAGGCCCTAGTGAAGTCACTTTTCTGGCATAAAAAATTATTACTAATAGTTGCCCCATCATTGTTTACTTCATTTGATAAAGCCTTGCCATGTACACTGTTCCTTAAAACTGTATTATGTGGGGTATCTAAACCTACACCTAATAGTGGTTGATACGTCTTACCCCATTCATTAAAGATTTCATCACTGATACTCTTCACCAAGTGCCAAGGATAGTTTCTCTCCAAAAACATGTTTTCTAGCTTTTTCTTTTTGATATCAAACAATTTTCTGTCTGATATCATCCTTGCCAATCAAACAAACTGACATTTCACCTAACTCCTCTTTTGTATAAAGGGGTGTGCATTGTTGTAGCGTAAGTAACCACTGGAGAAAGTAGGCTTTCTATAAATGTTGGAAAAAAAGCCATGAGGATTGTTTATGAGGGTAATGTCTAAATAGTTTACCTAGTTTGGGTCACATTGGTGGGTACATTTCAAAAAGTGGGTTGAATGATTGGTGTAATTAATGAACTTTGGGATTGACAATAGATCTCCTGACCACAAAATAAAGATGTCATTCAGGAATCTTAAGTAAAGCTTAATATAATTTCAGAATGAGGATCCAAATATAAACTATTTTTCCCAGGTCAGCATTACTAAATTAACAAAAATGGGGGTGCACACCGACCCCATAGCTATGACCCACTTTGTCTGTTTGAAAATCTCTCCATCAATCCAAACATAGTTGTTCTCCAGGACAATTTCCATACAAACCATTACTAACCTAATTTCCAATAGTGTCAAAAACTCAAAGTTCAGCAGTGCATTGTGAAACATTTCCAAACCTCCTTCTTGGAGGATACTGGACAAAAAGACCAACAACATCTATGATCAGGAAGATGATAGCTTTGTTCAAAAGAGAAGGTTTAATCCTCCCTAAAAAAATCCCATGAGTCTTTAATTATGTGAGTATGAATATCTTGTACTGGTTTTAACAATTTATCTACATATACAGCAAATGAGGGAGTTTTTGAACCTGCAGTTGCCACAATTGGTCTGAATGGGGGGTTGTGAAGATCTTTGTATGTTTTTGGAATACCGAACATAGCCGGTATTCTTGGATTGGGGTTCTTTAAAAATGTATATGTGTCAAGATCTAGGGCATGCTGTAACAAGCCATCCTCTAGAAATTGGTCTATTTTTTAGTAAGAAAAATGAACCTCATTAATTGAGGCAGTGGTATAAGAACCACTCTCATATAATATTTTCACCATCTCCCCTGAATAGTTCAAGCTATCAAACACAACAATTCCCCCACCCTTGCCAGATTTCATAATACATGCAGAATGATTCCTTTTTATCTCATCCAAAAGTTTGTATTCATCCCTTGTCAGGTTATATTGCTTTGATTTCACATTACCTTGAGCATACTGCCTGTACATATGCTCACAAGTGTTACAGAAGACCTGGGCAATAGGCCATCCTTATGCATATACCTATATAGGTATATTATTTTTTAGCAAATGGACAACGCATCAACATCTGTTTGGTCGACACAACAGATGTGTGAGATTGACAATCCCTGAGTTGGAGAACTTGCCCTTTCTCCATGGATTGTGCAATTTGGGAGTTCCTCCCCGATATTGGTGTCTGAGGGCTTCTGTGTATTTTACCTCCTATGTATTACACCTAAGGCTATTATAGTTTACATCCTATTACACATGTACAACATAACAGACATACTTCATCCTCAGTGCAGATTCCTAGTGTGGGCATGTCATTTCTTCAGTTATGACATATCATACATTTGTAAATGTACTGGTTCACAAGGGTGTTGGTGGACCCCAAAATTTACTGTTCATTGTTGTGTTTGCTGATTTCAGTATGAACATTCTGATGCTGTTATCAGTAAGGCAGACACTGTACCTGGATAACTCCTGTGTAGAAAACAAACATTCTGATGCCTTGTCAATTCCCTATTGCATTATTCAGGATGATAATGTTATTCTTAATGGGAGAGGTTTTACACTCTCCTGCAGGTACATATTTGTGCCTGGACATAGTATGTGCCATGAGGAGAACAGACAAGTCTTGGCTGGATTTGCTGGGCTTGTCCTGGTAGGTTCAATATTAGGTAGCTTATGGATGCACTCACATATAATGTGTTAATGTATACTCCAAAGGTATAATTCATAAAAAAAAAATAAAACATCCAGTCAGACTGCTTAAAGTACTACATTTGTCCTGATATCTTCCAGGTAGGGTGGTTGTCATAATTAGGTAACTCCTGCACCCATATCTCTGTAGTTCTGCTGTACCTGGCATGACTGCTGCTCAGCTCTTTGACCCTAGTGGTGCTGCACAGCAGGTTCCCCAGCTCTCTGTTCCTCATGCCGTGCTGCACAGAATGTTCCCCAGATCTCTATTCCTCATGCCGTGCTGCACAGAATGTTCCCCAGATCTCTATTCCTCATGCCGTGCTGCACGGGATGTTCCCCAGATCTCTGTTCCTCATGCCGTGCTGCACAGAATGTTCACCAGATCTCTATTCCTCATGCCGTGCTGCACAGGATGTTCCCCAGATCTCTATTCCTCATGCCGTGCTGCACAGGATGTTCCCCAGATCTCTATTCCTCATGCCGTGCTGCACAGGATGTTCCCCAGATCTCTATTCCTCATGCCGTGCTGCACGGGATGTTCCCCAGCACTCTGTTCCTTTCTTCCTTCACCACTATATTACTTTTCTGCTACTTGGATCATATAGTCCATGAAAGAATCTGCATTGATGCTGTTGAAATAAAAGAGTATTTGTGACATCTAATGCTATCACTATGTAGTGTCCAGTGGCATAGTCATCTGCAAGGTTGCATCTGTCGTTGTCTCATGTTCAGTCTTTACAGAAGGCCCAGGCTGTCCGTGAAACACTCTGTCCTCTTACTGCTAAAAGTTTTGCAGCATCAGACATGTGCCCTGATCTTCCTAGTCTACAGTTCTGGATCCCAGTTTGGGAACACAGTATATAATGTGATACAACTTATGCAAACAGAAATAGAGGGAAAACAATAGTTTGAATGGTGGGGTCATTCAAAGACACTGGTACGTGATACCATATATGAATATAGTGGGAAACAAATATTAAGCAAGGCAGTGAATCTGTAGTCTGAGAAGGTTGGCATATTTAGCAGGATTACTGACCTGGCAACAGTAATGCAAGAGCTGAAAGGGCACACAGCACCGCAGCTAATGCATTGGTGACTACTTGCATGACCCAAACTGTACAGTGATCATACGACACCATGTGACTGCAGTACATGATACTGGGAATGCAGCAGAAAGATCAGGGCAATGTGGACAAACAACAGAGGGCTGGAAGAATTTAGCAGCCATCAGAGGTACTCAAGCAAAATACTAGCCAGCACGACACAATGTTCAGCAATATAAAACATAGGCAGTGGACCTCTCAAAATGACATGTCACTGTCACTCGCTATTAAAATGTATGGTAACACTGTCTGCAAGGAATACAGACCCCAGGGATCCATGAATACGCATGTCAGGACTGCTAGTCCATAACCATGAATATGGAGTGTAACATACGTATTAACAGTTATGGCAGCAGGCAGCACAGGAGAGCACAGACAAGACACAGCCACCCAGGAACCAAGGGCAACCTGTAGCCTCAAGGTCAGATTGGCCACTTATTTAGATATATCCAGAGTCAATGACAAAAAGAAAATAGATGTTCCACATAAAGAGATATATCTTCAACCATACAAAATGGTCAAGAACAATTCCTACTGGGCCTGCAGTTAGGTGTGGAGTAGTACCATGTGAAGACCACCACAACTCCAAATGCAGGCACTGTCACCTGCCAGACACTGGGGAAACAACAATGTACACATTGTTATCAGACCCTCTCAGCTATGACAGTGGTAGTAAGAATACCCTTTTCCAAGTATTAAAGAGGATTTGTGATTGTCATGTCTCAGATGTGGTATATGCCCTATCCCAGACCAGGGCCCCTGACAGATTCATACACAGGTTGAGAAGATCAAAGACCCAGGGCAGTTTTGGGGAATGTGGTGTCACTATAGCAGTTTGTTCACCAGCAATGACCTATCAGTACAGGCAAATTCCACATGAAGTACCACAGCAACAAACATGGGTGCTTTGTACTAGTTTTGCTGACCACTGTGGATAACCTCCATGACCTTTATTTTTTGTGCAGTAGCTTATGTATGTTACATTTGTAACAAAGGGCATTATAAGAAGCTAACTGTATGCAATCTATACTCTCCCCCACACCGGCAAAGTTGGCTGCAAGTCTGTGCCACTAATTTACATTTTGATGAGCCACAAGACCCTCAAGATGTATAACCTGACATGTAGTATGGTGCTGGAAATTGTTGAAGATTGTGGTTTACAGGAAGAGCCAGAATAAATCCTCTCTGACTTTGAATCTGCAGCTCTCTGCAGTGTCTTCTACAATTTCCTATGTACCCACCAAAAAATGCTTCTTCCATTTTTGCAGTATATGTATGACAGGATGCAAAGCTACAGTCTGGCATCAGTTTGTGATGATACAAACATGGTGTTTCAATGGAACACTGAATGCCTTAAAGCCATGCCTTTTTTTGCAGACTGTCAATGTTCCATCTGCCTTTGATGAACCATGCCCCAGCTTCCCAGAGTCAACAAAGCCAGTGCTCTAGTATGTGGAGGACATTTCCATCCTGGGAATGAGGCATCATATTGGCACATGTGCTTCCAAGAGATTCTTGCATACCTCCCACAAACTGTGCAGTGTGATGGACCTGTGTTGAAATGTGGCACTGTAGGCTGTGTTGCTTGCTGGGTAAGTGTCATGTCAGTGTATAAAGAGTTGCAGGAGGAACAGAACTGGATCAAGTGGCTGCATGATGGGCTGCTGACAGGCATTCTCTTAAGTCCTCAAAGACACTTAACAAGACTTTCAGAAGAGCAAAGACTGACAGTAATGAGTTAGCTTGGGAAATATAACACTTTGTGTTACCCAAAAATATTGTTACGTCTTTAAAATTGTGAAGACTGCTATTGTTCAAATTTGTGGTGGAGAGCACTGTAGTGATGTATAATAAAATGTATTTGTGGTGCAATCAGTGAAAAAAGCATGGGGTGGGGGGTGCATACCAAGGTCCATGGATCCTGGAAACACAATGAACTTTATTTTTATGCCCTTTATATATTACTGTGCACATGTACACCACAGGACACCTTACTGCCAGTTTACTGTGTGGTCCTGGTTCTCCTTTTTTCTGTCATTGTCTTTATAGCTCCAGTATTAACCATGTCTATTCTATTACTGTTTTAATACTGGGTGAGTTGTCTCTCTGCTCCTCTCTCCTGCTGCTGTACCTCTCCACAATCTCTTGTGCAACTAACTGTCCTTCCAGTTCCATTATGCTATACCTAACATCATACTTCTATCCCTGCATTTAATGTCCTTTTGTGGTTGTACACCCAACTATTGAATATATTGTTTTTATTTATTTATTTATTTTTTTGCTTGGTATGCTTTTCAGCCTTATAGCTTTGCCATGGTTGTCCTTGTGGTGCATTCCTTCACTGACTTCTCATAAATTACCCCCATTCATCACCATTCTTTTACATGCTGCATAATGTTGTTAGTTGCAAATGACCTTGTAAGACTTGTTATGTGGCACAAAGTTATAGTGGGATGTATTATGGTCAAGTGTATTATAGATGCCAGTCCCTACACAGCTACTATGTGTTCACTAGGCATTCTGTCCTTGTCATACGCACTAATGTCCATACCTTCTCTTCCCTTTGTATATTAGACACCATGACAGCATAGCTGCACTGGGAATCTGATAGTTATAAAAGTTATTGCAGAGGGGCTGCGCGCCCATTCACCACCTTGATTATGACCCCACACCACTGATCTCTAAATTTAATATCTCTGAGTTCAGACTGAGCAAAGTAAGAGTATCTGTATTTCCCTTTCATCTGAGATTATTGAAGTCTTGGAGATAGTATATTTGGAGCTCAGGGGATATATTTAGAACCTGAGAGTGTACTGGTTACAGACCCCCATAAAAAACACTTTCAAATACTCTTTGATCTTTTATTAGCCATGGTGGTCAGAGGGGCAGGATCAAGCAGACCCCTTCTTTGTATAGTGGCTTTATGCTAAAATACTCTGGAACACCACACCTACAGGTGTTATACCAAAGCCATTCATAAATATGCTGCTTAACATGTTAGTTGCATGCACTGTGCACATTACCAGACCACTGTAGTAGTGGACAAACAGTGGAACTTAGCAGCAAGCCATGCAAAGCAGGCTGAGATGTCATACAACAAAGAGGTGACTTGCAGGACAAATCCAGACACACTACTCTCAACCTACTTTGGGGCTACTGCAGAATGACCCAGCATTATACCTCTCAACCTCATAGACCAACAAATCTGGACAAAGTCAAAAATAATGGGGGGACAAAGGTTCAAAATTAGGGACAGATTTTAATTATTGCTCTTAAAAATGTAGAAAGTTGCAAGAATAACAGGTTTTGCATTAACATGCATTATCTGAAGGATATAAGGTCTGGAACTAAAATGTCTATCATTATTTAGTAATATCAATGCTCAATAATTTGTCAAAAAAAAACAAATTTTATGAGGAACAGACCAACAATATTAGACAAAAATTTGGACATTCTGTGAAAATTTGGACAGGTGAGAGGTATGCCCTGCATCATATCCCTGATAAAATGGCCATGGCTGAGAAGAACTACCTGTTCAGCATTCTGACTGATTCTCTGACTGATAACTAAGTGTCTAAAAATCCTAAATAAGTCAATAACATTTAACCATCATTAACTTATCTTAACAGATGTTAGCTGCTTTCTTATGCCTGTCCCAATAAGTATGAAATAGAAATAGTGCAGATGCGTAGTATATATTAAAATTAGCTAAGGTAAATTTAAGAAATTTGAGTAATTTTATGTATGGAAGTTTAATACCCCAACACACATTGAGATTACTGCACATGGATTAATCTTGCAGTTTATATTTCCTTGTTTATGTTGTAGTACCTCTTTAACATTTAGTGACAAATACTTAACATTATTTAAAGCATTCATGATACTTTTAAGCATTTTTTGCTCATCCTGATAATATATATGTTCCTTAATGACTATTATACAAATATGCATTTATAATATTAAATAACAGTATTACACATAGAACATGTATTATTATTATTATTGCATGTCACTGTTCCTGTTTCTGCATGAGAGTGCAACCTTTCAAACAAAACAGTGTAGCCATTCAGTCTGATACTCACATTTGCCAAATACTCCAAGTTCAACACTGGTGAACTGCCAATGTGTCATTGTTCTGATAACTTAAATTCCATTAACTGAACAGCCATCTTGTTATTATAACCATGTTGATACACTACGGTCTACAGATAGTGAATGAAGTGAATTAATTATCATTTAGTTAATTTCCACACTTTTTAGTCTTAGTTTGATACCACTGACATGTTCTGTCCATAAAGCTCAAGTGGATTACATAGAATATATAAATGTAATATAAATAAGAACAATGCAGCATTATTTGGGTTATAATGCAGACAGACAAGACAGGCATGCAGAAGTATTAATTCATAGAAAGGGTGGTAGGCAGCGGAGTGGCCTTCTGCAACAGGTAGCAAGGTCGGAGCAGTAATGCAATTAGTAATGCCTAAAGGAAATTCAGAGGTGAGCTAAGGTAAAAGTAAGGTCTATAGCATGCACAGCAGGTAGGGAAGTAAACAGAGCTGGTAGGCCAAGTGTTTTACTATTTACCATCATAATTTTTATTTCTGGATTTATTAGCTATATCTAATAGCTATAAGGAAACATAAATCCAAATACTCAAGCTTTATTTTGTACTGTGACCACAACCTTAATATTCAGATTCAGAATAATATTAAATAGTTTCAAGGCAGTTAAATAAATGCCTCTTGTCACAAATATATTAGTATCAGATCCATGAATGGCTATAAATGTTAAACCAATTTCATTTATTTATTCATTCATTCATTCCTTAATTCATTTATGTATTTATTTGAGGGAGTATGACTCTTTTAATTCATCTATGTACTTAAAGTAACACTCTTTGCATTTTAGGATTTGATATTAGTTTACTATTACACACAAAGACACAGGTTGCTTTTATTATCCTTTCTCCCTTTTTTTGGGGGGGGTCAACTTTTTATTTTTATGTGACATTCAGTAACACTGCTTACATTTTAGTAGTTAGATGTTGAGTAGGGTAGACACAACACCTAGATGTTATCATCCTTAAAAATTATGTTTTGTGCAAAGGTAAGGTCAGCTTAACTGGACAATTTATTTCTGAAGTTCCTACTAGTGGGGTGGAAGGTGATGGGGAAACACTTCAGTAGGGGGGAGTGGGACTTGTCACCTGCAGCATACATAGCTGAAACAGGGCTTATGTTACCTATGTGGGTGTGCAATGGTGCTGTGAAGAGAGTGCCCCCATTGTTAGGGTGGTGTGTCCCTCCTGCTCACCTACCTCTATAACAGCTGTCCTTGTTACACCCCTGATATCACCAACAGGCTTTTGAACTGTTGTGTCTTCTGATCACCAACAGGGCTTTTGAACTGTTGTGTCTCCTGCATACTTCAATCTCTGCCTCCAGAAGAGGCAAGGCTAATTCCACCTGGCCAGCTCTAGCAGGTGCTCAAGTCGCTAATCAAACTCAATTTGTCCAAGTCACAGGCAGATCTTTATTCCTCTATGAGGATTGCTGGGCAAATTTTGCAAAACTCAATACACATTAATGGCTTCAGTTTTATTAATGACAGTATGCTGTTCTGCAGACAGAAACACAGAATTATGTTACAGTGTTTATTAACTGATAAATTAAAATGGTAAACTCATTAAACCAGCATTAATGTGGCCTGCTGATAGTGTTACCAGAGGTTACCAAATATCTTGCCATAGCAGTTATCACAGTGCAGCCTTTTTCTCTGTATATTAACTGGTTTCCCCAGGTTTCTGCATTACTTAATGCATTCATACTGTTTCATACATCGCTTGTATGTTCTGAAATATGTTATGCTTCACTGAATGATAGATCATAGTGTCTCTGTATGGCTTTTCTCAAATGCAGTCACCTGTTTTATATTCTCTGATATTGTTAGAGGTTTTGTGAAGTAGGTTCACAGCACACCTACAGATGCCTCGGTAATGGTATCAGAGTACAGGACCTAATGCCACAGTTCCTTTAAATCAGATATGCTCATATAATGCTGTATACCTCAGTCTTCCTAAAATATTAATTCTGAGAACACATTAATACAATGAAAATAAGTACAGGGAATCATAAAGTCCAGATGTAAGACTTTGAATACCCTCCAAGTATCTCTAAAAGCTTACAAATGCATTCAAATGCTCTGTGATCATATAGTATAATGTTTCTAACAGTTTTCTCATTTCACAACACATAATATGCATGGCACAATAAACAGACTACAAAGAACAAATAATTAAAGCGAGCCACAATAACATCTATACTTCTGGTGAATCATATATGCAGTGTGAGCAGGTGAATGATTTTAGTAGTTCCCCCAACATTAATACACATACGTTTACTGAGCAGAACTGTAATTCCATCATTGTACAAGTGACACTGTAAGAAAGAGAAAAGTTAAGATCACTTTCACATTTGCAACAGCTTTTTCCCCAAGCGTTTGCCAGATTTAACAACAGAATACAAACTCTCCATACCAGTGTCCTACCTCAATTCGGGTCCCTTCAAATGCTGTTCTCCCAGTCAGAGCACACATTAAATTAAAAGGGCATAGATGGAAGGCAAGCCATATGTGCCAATAACCAGCATCCTTTTCAGGCAAATAAGAACAGAGAAAGTGTCTGTCTGGGCAGCCCAAAACTGGCAAAGGAGGTAAAAGAGAAAAAAAAAGTTTGAAGATATTTCGTGTCATAGCTCTTCAGTGCCACCAGCAGGTTTCACAGAATCACTGTTTTATTTTATGACTTGAGTTTTCCTTTTCTTCAGTGAATTTTACAAAATTAAAGAAACATTGAAGCACAGTTTATAGCACTGGTAATTTCAGACTCATATAGTGCTTGGTTTAATCATTTTTTGTTAGTTTGCTCCCTTGTCCCATATAAGGACATTATGTAATTTAAGTAAACAAAAAAAAAATCAACATGCATCTGAGAATCACAAACAGTTTATAAATTTGCCACATTTTAGATTACTAAACTGTGTATACCTTAGAATTAATTTGTTTTAGTTAATTAAGGCCAGTTTAGTGAAAAGTGATTAGATCAAATTCAAGCAATCAACTTGTTTTCAGAAAGTACAGTTGTGTAAGTAAAGTTACTATAACAGTACATGTTCAAATGATCACTGCTGCAGTAGCCTTAGCTATACATGCAGCTAAGGTGGTGCAAGAGGGGCAACTGCTCCAGTCACAAAGTGTTGGGGGGTGGTGAGATCAGCCAATCCAGACCTCTATTTAATGCAATACCAACATTTAAAAGCTGATTTTGCATTTGGGGTCAAACTTGAGCACTGTAGTGCTCTGTGTGTGGTCTAGACTGTAGAAATTGCTTGCTACATTATAGCAGGTAGTTCGCTACAATTTAAAAGAAGATTATTTTAAACTAAAGCATGGGTTCTGTAGCTGTCCATGCAGGAAGAGTATAAACTGTAGAAATTGTTTGCTACATTTGTAGCAAGCAGTTTGCTATAGTTTAAAAGAAGAAGTGATTTTTTTTTTTTTACTAAAAAATGTGTGGTAGGTGAGGTAGGAGCAGAGAACAGAAATGGGACATGGATGGCCGGAGCAGGAGGGGGGGGGGGCATGTCATGCATCTGGTCATCTGGTTGGTGTGCCAGTAGAAGGAATGGCCTGTTTTGTTTTCCTCTTTAATGGAAGAGCTGAGGGGGTGGGACACTGGTTTGTGGTACTGCATGGGGTTCTGGTTGAACCAGCTACTCTTCTGGGTTATATCCTGCCAAGGATATAACAGTTGGCCATCTTCCAAAGCTTCAGGGCACCTTTCTAAGGACCAAGATGTCTGGCAGCTCAAGCTGAGCTGACTAAAAGACAAGTTTGGGAGCAAAAACCCTTCAGAGCTATTCTGATAACAGAGAGAGTGAGGCTGAGCTCTGAAAGAGCAATACTAGGAAGAACAAACATAAATAACCACACCTTGACATAAACAACACATCAAAAAACAAGGGGGTGGATGGGAGGGAGTGGCTGCTGTAGCAGTGATCATTCAAACATCGACTGTTATTGTAAGTTTACTAACACAACTACCAGGTTCATCATTTTGATCAGTCTTGTAGTAGTCTTAGCTATATGGGTAGATTTCCTTAGCTTACTACATTTGGGAGGTGGAAGGAGAAGACTCCAGAATCCCCTGGAGAATGGTCCTTGCAAAGTCTGATCTAGACCTGAAGAAGGAATCAAGCTTACAGTGCTTTGTAAAAGTATGTACAGAGGACCAAGTATCAGGTTTCAGAATCCAACCCTTTCCAAAAAGCACTAATGAAGCCAAGGCCCTGGTAGAGCTGGCCTTGACCTTGCCTGAAATAGTTTTGTTGTGGTGAGTATAAAAAAAGCTAATGGCCTTAGACAACCATTTGGAAATAGTCTAATTTGACACAGATTGTCCCTTCTTTTTATCTTCACAAGAAATGAACTGATCCAAAGATCTGAATGATTTAGTTCTGTCAAGACAGCACATGAATTGTCTGTGGACATCTAAGGCAAGGAGTATCCTTTTTCTCTCATGTTTAGGCTCAGGAAACAAAACAAAGAGGGAGATGGATTATTTGGCTTAAAGTATACTCAGATACTACTTCAGTCCTAAAAGAAGATTAATTTTCAGATAAACCCTGTCTCTGTAAAACATGTGATAGAGTTGATTCACCATAAGAACTTGCAACTCAGGTACCCTTCTTGCAGAGGTCAGAGCAATCAGTAAAACTGTTTTCCATGTAAAGAATCTGAAGTCAGCCAGGTTTTCTGGTTCAAATGGAGCAAGTGTTAGCTTATCTAACACAAAATTAAGATCCCAGAAAGGGACCACTGGTTTTCTTGGAGACTTGTTATGCAAAATCTCTTTCAAAAACATTTTGACGTGAGAATGCATTGAAAGAGGAGTTTCCATAGGCAGACATGCTCAAATGGCTGATAAATGAACCTTTTCAGGGGAGTAAGATAGGCCAAAGGATATTAATTTACACAAATAACATAAAACCAGAGAATAACTAGCCCTGAATGGGCGCTCGTTATGTTATTGGAAACAACTAGGAACCCTTTTCCATTTGCTAATATATACTTTTCTAGTAACAGGCTTTCTTACCTCCATTACTACCTGCTGTATGTCTTCAGTAAACAGGTGCCTAAACGGAATTACCCCTTATCATCTAGGCAGTCAATTGAAGTTGATTGGTGTTGGGGTGTATTAAAAAATCCTGTTCTTGTGTGAGTAGATCCAGCCTATGAGGAAACTTGTGGTAATTGCCCTGGCCATTTCCAAAAGAAGAAAGAACTACAGTTGCCTGGGCCAGAAGGGAGTCACCACAATGATCTTGATGGGGTCCTTCTGAATCTTCAGAAGTATCCTGGATATTAGTAGAAGAGGTAGAAAGATATACAGGTACATTCCTTCTCAATGAAAAGAAAAGGCATCTGTCTTGCAGGCCTTCTTGCATGGAGTTCTGGAGCAGAATCTTGCCAGCAAAGAGGTCTACTTGAGGAACTCCCCACAGGTGGATCAAATTTAGTTTCCATTCATGAGGGTCTGCCATTGCCCTGCTCAGCTTATCTGCCCCACAGTTTTGCTCTGATGGAATGTAGGGTGCCTGAAGAGTGAGATTATGCTATGAAGCTATATCCTATGCTAACATGGCTAGTCTGCAAAGGTGGTACAACTTGGATCCCCCTTGCTGATGTACCACATGGTTGTGGTATTGTCTGTAACAAATTAAAGAGGTACAAGGACCAAAGATGATTCAGGGAGTTGAGTGCATTGATCAGAGCAGGCCTCTCTTTTATATGTGTGTGCTTATGTCTATCTTTGGTGACCAACACACCTTGCACTTTTATCCTTCCTGAAACTGCTCCGCCAGCAAAGTCCAAGGCATCTGTGGTGATTGACTGTTTTGGAACAGGGAGAGGGAGAAGGGGGAGATCAGGATTTAGGGATATCTGTTTCTCCACCAAGTGATTTCCCTTCTGACAAATCCAAGCACATGGATATGAAAAGACAAGGGGTGTTGGTACTGGAATCAAAGAGACTTCAGATACCATTGTATAGTTCTCATATGGAGTCCTGCCAAGCCAAAATCCTGAGGCATCCCTTACAGTGACTGATGTCTGAGTGGAAAACTCTAGAAATTGATCTAGACATAGATATATATTTTTCCTGTGGAATAAAAGCTGTTTGGACTGTGGTGTCTAGTTGACATCCCAGAAACAAAATCCTGTGAGGAGTCAAGAAAAACTTTAGAATGTTCTCTTGGAATCACATCTTGTGTAAGAGATCTTTCACCCCTAACAGAGGATTCCTGACACTTTGAAAGAGTCTCTGCAAAAATAAGCAAATCATCTAAATATGGAACAATGTAGATATCCTGCAGTCTGCAATTAGCCATAACTAGAATTAGACACCTTGTGGACACTCTTGGTGCAGTCGATAATGAACTCATAATGCGATCCAGACACACAGGACTTTAAGAATTGCCTGAAGTCTGGATGAGTAGGAATGTGATGATAAGCATCATTTAAATCTAATGTTACAAGGAAACTTAAATTAGATAGTAGTAGTAACAGGTCGTGAAGTAACATCATTTTAAATTGGGGCACTGTCGCAAACAGGCTTAGGAAAGAAAGATCTAGAACTGGTCACTAAGCATTTTCTTTCTTTGGCACTAAAAACATCCTTGAATAAAACCCCTCTCCATCTTGGAAGAGGGAACTGGTTATATCGTTCCCTGGGACAGCATGGGATAAAGGACTTTTGGAAACAAATAAGTCTGATCTGTAGGATGAGGAACTAAAGGAGGAATATCCTCCCATTGTCATCTGTAACCTTGATGAATGATCTTTAGAAGACATTTGTCTGAAACTATCTGTTGCCAAAAAGAAAACTGAGATTCAGACTTTATGGAAGAAAAAGGGGCTGCCAAGGTGGTGGTAGTAATAGTGGTGGGGGGAGGCAAAGTCTCTTAAATAGTCCTTCTGACTTAATGGATTATCATTGGTTTTGTGAGTGTCCAGAATTTTTGTTGGAATCCCACTGACATTTCTTCTTAAACATCTGTTTACCTGCATTTTGTTGAGACTGTTTATTTTGTTTCTTACCAAAGCTGGATGAGGATTTACAGAATCCCTTGGAAAACTTGGAAAAGGAGGGCTGAAAAATCTTACAGAGTCCCTGTATCAGCTTAGCCCTTTCATCACACATTTTGATCACCTCTACAACAGAGGTGCCAAAAACTAAATCTCTATACAAAGGATAATTTAAAATCTCATTTTTAACATCTACATGGTTCTGAAAATGCAGCTATGGAAATCTCCTCAAAACAGTACCAGTGGCCATATTTCTGGAAGAAGTATCAACAATGTGCTAAAGTGCAGTTTAAAATATACATAAATAACATAAATTACCTGTTAGTCTTGACTCAAGAATAACTCTTCAAGATGTGTAATCATTTGTTCTCGTTATTTAAATAAATCACTGCGCTGGGAGACTACCTTCACA
The DNA here is from genome assembly GCF_019279795.1 of Protopterus annectens. Taxonomy (NCBI): domain Eukaryota; kingdom Metazoa; phylum Chordata; order Ceratodontiformes; family Protopteridae; genus Protopterus; species Protopterus annectens. The sequence goes on from NC_056749.1 coordinate 538,546,550, forward strand.
GAGTTTCCAAATCAGTCTCACCAAGCAGCAAAACCTTACAATTTTTATACCTTTTCCTTATCAGTAGCTTTCAAGCAGGATTCTGACGTTAACAAATAGGGTCTCTGCAGACCCTGGTGCTTCTTGCTTAGAGCTTTACATGAACACTTAACAACCATGTTTTTAGTAACAATAATGTTTTAGAAAAGCACCTGGCCTGGCAAATAGCCTCAATTTTGACCTTTTAAATTTAAGTACCAGTAACATTTTATCTCCCCAACATTCCTTGTAATTACCTATCCGCAGCCTGGGAAGGTCCGAGCTCACATAAAGCAAAATTTCTTTCACATTGTTTACTTTCCTCCCTTTATGGGCATTCCAGACTCTGTAGACCATAGTACATTCCTTAACCCCTTCAGCACTTTCTTTGCCTTCAGTCATCTGTTAATACACTTTGCAGCTAAATATTAGAATGCAGTTGTGAGACACTTAGAACTACAATGAGTATCTGTGGTTTACATAACTATGCATTTTATATTACATATCATTTTTAACATACATATTTGCTAAATATTTTATTTGTGCAGAAACTGTAAGTTAATATACATTCTGGTGTAGAATATTCATGAGAAATGCATTTTCTCTAAAAGAATCCCCCCTTTGACACTATTAGTGTCATACAATATACAATTTTATTTTGATTTTTCTCAATTTGATAAAATACGCTTCAGCATTATAATATTCATCATCTGTAGTGATTGAATTTTCATTCATCTTAAGTTTATCATTAGGTACGAGTGGCATTTCACAAGCACTTTGTGATTACAGCCTTCAGAACAGAAAATATTAAAACAATTAAAAGAATAGTAATTATATACTAGTTCCCAGGTTACCAAATACACTGCCCAACCATCCAAGTGTCCATTGTTTGGAAGTGCTGTCCATAGCCTTTGCCCTCTGCTCCATGAAATTGGCCAACTTTTCTTGTTCATCATGACAGTCACTAATATAACAATGACAATGACTTCCTATGAGGGCACATGACCCCCTTTTGCAGCAAGTATTATATCGCGTGCCAATTGATTCCTTAACACCACAGTTCATATTTCAGTCATTTCTCAATTTGCCATTCTAATGTGATGTGAAGTATGGTTAGCTACTTCCTGAAGAATTTAAGCAAGCATGGTGATTTCAAGCATTGTCCTTTGCGCTCCATGCCCAAGAGTAAAAACTGAAAGTACTTGCTCCACCCAGTGGATTGCCCGCTTATTTCTCAGTCTGCCTGCTGGGGGATTTTCAAAATGCTGAATAGCATGAATAATATAGCCCACAAAACAACATCTTAACCAGTTTGTGGGTAATCAGGGGTAGGCACGATCACTGCAAATGTAATAACAATCCTCTATATGCTCATGCCACGGCCCCAGTCATAGCATTTTAACTGTAAAGAGTTCAACACACTTTCATGTCTGGTGTCATTGCATTTGCTGATTCTCACTGGCACAGTTCCATTTCTGGCATAACATGTGTCTCCATGATTTGTGGTGGCAAGCTGAAAAGACACAACCTTCGAAAAATTAGTCACATTATGCCAGATCAGATTAGTATCACTAAGTTCTTTTTCAAATGTTACCTGTGATGCAGGAATTGGAATCATGGGAATCTCTGTCTTAGAATGTTGAGGTATATGTGAACACACTCAACAGTTTGTCACATTTAAATCCACATCATACTGTCGAAGAACCAACAGGAAACTGTTTGCTCTCAACCAGGTTATAGAAGGAAGCAGCAACAAAAACAAAGCAAAAGTACCTGTTGCCACACGATTCATCATGAAGTGCTGCTTAAGCTGATTTTCCCCTTAATTTTTTTTCCACTGGGGTAGATGATTTGTCCTTCACACTTCAGTCTTCTGACGCTGGCAATGATGATTTATCTGGGGCCCCTACATGGCAGGTCTTGTTACAGTGTGATGAATAAATCCAGGTTGGTAGTCCTGAACAGCGGACCGCAGTTAGGGTGGGTGAGAATTATCTGAAAAATGCCTTTCTACCGTAGGCTCAAACAGTTCTTTCTATGGAAGGCTTTCACATAAACCCAATTAACCGGCTGCAATTGGTGACAGGACTGCTCAGGAAGTCGTGGAAGAGCCTCTCATACAGTTCTGTGATACTGCTGCAAAAAAAGTACAAGTTGTTGACAATACGATAATATTACATCATCCGTTATAGATAAAAATCCCTCATTTGACACTGGGGAGCAGCTGGTAGGGCCATGGATCCCCCTATTAATATCTCATAAGGACTCAATTTTCTTGTAGTATTTAGCATACTTCGCACGCTCATCAGAGCTAAAGGAAGTGCCTCGGGCCACTTAAGATTTATTTCAGCACAAATTTTTGAAATCTTATTTTTAAGGGTCCCATTAACCCTTTCCACCAGTCCAGATGATTGTGGATGGTTGGGACAGTGAAGACTCTACTTAGTGCGGAATATCTTTCACAGTTGTTTCATCAGGAAATTATTGAAACGGGTTCTTTGGTCACTGATAATAGTACAAGGTACACCAAACCTAGGAATAAAATCATACATCAATTTCTTTACTATGGTAGAAGAATCTGCCCTCTGACATGGGTAAAAAGAAAACATACACACTATTACCAAAATATACTGAAAATTCCGTGCTGTTGGCATTTGAATATAGTCAAGCTGTACATTAACAAAAGGTCCCCAAGGTGGTGGTAAGCATGCAGCCTTGATATTTGCATTTTTGCTAACATTGTATTCCAAACAAATCGTACAGTTATTAACATACTGTCATGCACACACTGAATACAATGAGTAGTGACTTGAACAGAATGAGAAATTAAATTATTTAAAACAGATTTTTCCTCACAACTAGAAACTGCAGATGAAACATTCCTCACACTCTCTGAAATAGAACAAACCTTAACATATGAGCCTGACAATTCAAAATTCTGAAAATACAAGGTGCAGAAGCATACACCTTCCCCCATACTTATAAATAATCTTCCCATCCTTATTAGAAAAAGTAGGATTGGGACTGACTAAGTGTTTAGCAGCAGAGGGGTTAATGAAAGATATAGATGCTGAATCAGGTTTGGGAAGAGGGTATAAAAACTTTAAAGACTAATGAACTTTATACATCCTGTCTGCCTTTTTAAGGGGCAGATGTTGACTGTCAGGAAAACTGCAGGCAGTAATATTCACATCCTCTAAAGCAGACATAACAGGAGGAATGGGTGTAGGTTTTGGAAATTCCTTCTGTAACAGCTCATAGTATTTTCATAGAGGCAGAGAATCCTCAATGTTCTCCCACTGAAAACACTAGTACATTCTAGAAATAGTCTGAGAGAAAGAGAACCCCCTGTTCTGAGGGAGAGTCAAAAACTGAGCTATCCTCTGAGTCTGAATCAGAAATATGAGGAGAAAACCCTCTATCTGTCTCTTCATCCTTCAGTCCAGATTCAGAATCTTAAATCTCTTCAGGAAAGGCGGCATCCCTCTTCCTTTATCATAAACTACTGCATATGAATGATTAATAGCCTTAATTAAACCCTGAGCCAGATCCAGGAAAATACTCTTGTCTAAGGAAATTTGAGGAGGAGTAGACACAGTACATGCTTAAACTTCTGTTTCTTTTCGACAGGAAAAACGGGACCAATAGTAGAAGTAATGGTAAAGTACAGTTGTGTACACTTACCATAAATGTAGATGTTCAAATGTATTCACTGTTGCAGTCATCACATTTGGGTTATCCCTGCCAGGGTAGCCCTCGGCCGGCCTGAATACCAGAGGCTTAGTATTTCTATGTTGGCTGCTGTCGCTTTAGGACTGATGTCAGGTTGTCAGTGGTATAAAGTCAGGAAGCCGATGCCATTACATCAGTTTTTCTTGCCTAACCTGTCAGGAGTCCCCAAGTGGGAGCCAGGTTCTGGTGGAAGAACCCCACCAGTAGAAAGTAAATACCAATATGTCCCTTATAAGGAAAGAGAAGAAAAAAAGGGGGTGGAGGGAGGGAAACCAGGACTGCAACAGTGAATATCTACATTTATGGCAAGTGTACACAACTGTACTATGTTCTTCATGTTTCACTGTTGCAGTCATCACATTTGGGTTGATTCCCAAAGCTGAGAAAATGGGTGGAGGCAGTCAAGGAAACTAGGGGCTGGCTAGGATGTCCTATAAGACTGCAGAGCCAAACCTTGCCCTGGATTTGGAGAAGATAGGCAGGTGGTAATGTTTGGTAAAGGTGTGAACAGATGTCCAGGTGGCAGCCTCCAGGGTGTCCCTGGTGGGGACTCCTCTGAGGAAAGCTGCAGAGGTAGAGGCTGCTCTGGTGGAGTGAGTCCTGACCCCCTTGGAGGGAGGCTTTCCGTGTTGTTTGTAGCAGAATTGGATGCAGTATGTTATCCACTTGGAAATGGTTTGTTTGGAGATGGCTTTGCCCTCTGCCCCTGCAGCAAAGCTAACCAGCAATTGATCAGACTTTCTGAAGGATTTAGTCCTGTCAAGATAGAATATGAACTGTCTGTGCACATCTAGAGATTGCAGGATCCTTTCCCCCCTTGTTCTTTGGGTTATGAAAAAAGGTGGGCAAATGAATGGATTGGTTGAGAGCCACACTGGACACCACTTAGGGATAAGTGAAGGTGGGCAGAGGGAGGGGGTGGGGGAGGAGAGTCATTGTGAGTTCTTACCATAAGAGGGTGGCTTAGAACTCCCTGGTTTTGAAGTGGAGGTAGTCCACTGCTTAGATCTTTGCATTCCCTGTGGCTGCTGTCTGGGGGGTGTGGGATGAACTGGCCTGATGGGAGCAGGAAAGGACCAGTGCTTGGTGGGACAATGCCTGCTGAACCTGGATGGCTGGACCTGTAAGAAATCCTTAACTGTCTGCATAGATTTTCCTTTTTCTTCCATCTTTTTTAAGACCTCTTCTGCCTTAGTGCCAAATAAGTTGTCTTTGTGCAAGGTGGCATCCAACAATTTAGATTTACCATGGTCTGGCAAGGGCTGTTCCTTAAGCCATGCATGCCTTCTAAGGACAGCTCCTGTGACTGCTGCTCTGCAAGAAGCTTCTAGGGCATCAAAACCACAGTGCAAGGTGTGTTTAGTTACTTGACTTGCAGAATGCGTTAACTTTTGTAACTCTTTAGATTCTGCACAAGCAGGAAAGGATGACATTTTTTGTTTGAGGAGTTCCAGGGTATGTTGCTGAAATTTTAGCATATGGAACTGACAATTGAGTGCTCTGATAGCAAAAGTAGTTGAGATGTATACTTTTTTACCCCATCTGTCTAGTGCTCGAGAATCCCTATCTGAGGGGGTGGGATTCTTAGCAGAGGTTGTTTTAATTCCTTTAGGCCCTTGAGAAATTACCTCAGGGTTAGCAGTAGAATTTTTAAAAATAAATTTGTGTGAGTCAGGGACTCTGTAGTATCTCCCTGGTTTTCTGGGTGCAGGAGGGAGGGTGTCAAGAGTAAGACTGGATTCCAGGAAAACATCCTCCACAACATCCAGGACTGGAGGGATGTCCAAGGGTCTGTGCTGTGGAAGATCTAAGAATTCCCTGAGTCTCTTTTTAGATGGAGGGTAGTCCTGACTTTCCCATTGGAAATGCTCCCTTAAGGTATGAAGGGTTTCCCCAAAGGAAAAATCCTCTGGGGGAGAGGCTGAAGGAATGGAATCCTCTGCATCAGAATCCTCATAAGCAGAGAGGGGTTGCATGTCTTCATATTCAGATGTATCAGAGTCATCAGACCCCTGTTCAGACAAAACTACAGGGGACAGATCTCTTTTCCTTTTGGAAGGGGTAGCTTGGCTTCCCCTGATCAGCATGATATGGTCTTCTGCCATTTTAAGCATTTGAGACTGAGGGAAGGAAGCAGATGCCTGAGATTGGGTCGTCAGTTGCTTGGGTGTGGTTCGTACCCTGGAAACTTGGTCATTTTAGAAAGAATGGTAGTCGCGAAATAAGACATTAGTTTGTGTTGAGAATCGGTAGTGCGAAGGACTTCCTCAGAAGCCAGTCCCTGCACAGCAGCTCTGGACCCATTCAAGGTAGAGACGACTGCAGGATCCTTAGTCGAAGAAGAGTTTTGCAGCATACCGGACTCCGAAAGGGTCTTGGTAGCGGCCTGCAAATCCACAGAAGTGGGCATCAGGGGCTGCAAAAGCTCCTCACTGAGGACCAGAGAACTGATGACTAGCTTAATGGGGGCGTCGTCGGCAGGTTTGGACCTGTGCGGTCTGTCTCTGTCTTTATCTTTATGTTTTTTTGGAAGATCTGCTGTCGTATGGCTTACCAAAGCCATATCCAAATACGAGGACTGTAAGCGAAAATATCTAGCTACAATAAGGGCCTGATGATGGATAGTTCTGGCATTGAACAAAGCACAGAAATGACAGCGGAGGATGTTGTGGTCTGGGCCTAAGCAAGTGATGCAGTAAGAATGAAAGTCTCAGTGTGGTATTTGCTTTCCACAGGCGAGACAATTGTTAACTTTTTCTGACATTGGTTAGTGCAAGAAAAAGGGATCCCCAAAGGGGTACTTAGCTTTAGAAGATGTCAGCTTCAGTTTGGTAGATGAAACTCAGTTAGCAGCAGACCAGCACTCATGCGAACTGCTTCTGCTTTGGGCTCCATGGCAAGAAAGACTGATGTAATGGTGTCGGCTACCTTACTTTATACTACTGATGACCTGACGTCAGTCCTGAAGTGACAGCAACTGACACAGAAATACTAAGAATCTGGTATTCGAGCTGGCCGAGGGCTACCCTGGCAGTGATAATCCAAATGTGATGACTGCAACAGTGAAACACAAAGAACATCATCAGGTTCTCCAGGGATGGGCACAGCATTTGGAAAAAAAACAGAGAAGTCTTCCCTCTTTCCTCCCACAGGACCAACAGGAGTGGCTCTCTGCTGCCTACTGACCCCAAAAACCGCAGAGTATGTTGCCAACCCCTGGTCCATAGTGGCTCTAGGTGCTTCACATGAGGGATCTGGGATAAAAGATGAATGGTCTGAGGTACAGCTAATGGCTACAGCAGAGTCACCCATCTGTGGCTGAGGGAGGTTACTAGCCTGCTGTGGTAGCAAAGGCTGCTTACTTAACTATTTCTTTTTATGGCTTGAAGAAGAACTAGTTGTGGGGCTAACAGTTTGTTCTAAGGTCGAGCCAAAACTTACGCCTCTTTCTCAAGGAAAACAACTAGCAAATGCTGGTAAAAATAAATTCTTTAAAAATCACTTTTTTTCACATAGAAATACAGTAAAAAGCACTTTAAAACACTTTGCCAGCCCCACAAAGTAAAATAAACACAATGTCTCCACAAAAAATAGTTTTCGGTTATTTTAAACAACTTTTAAACAGAAAGAAAAAAAGAGTGCTACAATTTAAAAGTACAGTACATTCTTGTGACAGTCCTGAAGAGGAAAGTATTAATAATACATAAAACAAAATATTGAATGGAAGTTTTTTTGTTTCCAAATGGAACTAATCTGCTCGGCAAAGGTACAGCACATGCTGACCATTGATCCTTAAAAGCCTCAGAGGAGTGTACTCTTCAGTGGCAGTAAAGCCCAGAAGGGCTTGGCACCAAAACTTGTCTTTCAGTCAGCTCGGCCAGACAGTTTGGATGCATGGAAGGTGCCCTGTAGCTCTACCAGGATATAACCCATGTAGCTAAGGCTACTGCAGCAGTGCTTAGTACGATCATCTACCTTTCTTTTTTTTTTCTGTTGGGTAAACCCTCCACACACTAATGCAAAGAGTTTCACTTCCTGTAGCCCTTGACTCAGAAAAAAATCAACTCTATGTTTGCTGCATCTCTAGGAAACTGCAAATCTCCATGTGAGGTGACATCTTCTGATAAAAGTATATTTCTACCAAGTGCTATCATTTACCTAATTTGGAAATGCAAATCTGAAAGGATGACCTCTATAGCAGCCTCATTGCAATCTTTCATGAAATATGCACTCCTCCTTTATCTGTGATATTTTGCTGCAGTGCAAAACTTGCATACTTGACCAATCCTATAGTGCAAAATCTGTGTAAACTACAGACAGTATGACTGTTTCTTCAGATTAATAACTGCATGCCCAAACAATGCTGACATACCCCACCTTTTAAAAAATCTAGTCTACATCCAGAATTTGCACCTAGTATTTCACTTTCAAAATGAGCATAACAGTACTTACTGCGACATTTCAGCTGCTTAACTTGACATGTTTGCTTCACAAGTGTATTCTTTGTACACAGATTCTTGTATTCTCCAGTGTCAGTCCAGTATTTAAGGTGTAACCATCTTACTGTGTAACATGCAGCTGACATAATAAGACTTGTTATTATGCAAACCTTATGGTGCCACATGTAACCTGTATGAATGTTTTGACTGCTGTACTCACCTTTACCTTAAGTAGCACGTGGCCTTCATTAAGATACCTTCCTTAGTACCAGAATCTGCTAAGTAGATGAATTTTATACAATAACAAATAAGCATCCTCTTTACTGTTCCATTAACAGCTGTAAATCTAACTAAAAGTGACCAGTAAGACTTTATTGGCGAACCCTTAATAATGGAATTTTGGTGACTAGCGGAAGTACGAAATGCATTTCCAAATTCCCTAATGTGGGAGTAAAGTACAAAAAGGATGCAGTTCGTAAAAACACTGTGTGTTGAGAGATTCACTAGTAACATTTGAAATTCTAAAGGCCATTTCAAATGTTAAAAATAACTGTCTAACACTCTGAATACATAACATTCTTGTAACCTAGATTTTGTAACTAGTGCTGTGGTCGAAGATGGTAAAAATAGCAGTTCATTGCACATCTTTGAAATACCAAAACATTTCACTCAGTGCAGGGTTTTTGGTGGACTAGGGTCTAAGAAGAATACCACATCATTTTAAACATTCTTAATGTGACTGTAAAAGTAGCTATCAGACAGGATAGAAGGATAGAACATACAGTTACGGAAAGAAAATATTAGATTTAAAAGATTTTTGGTCACTTTCCAGTTCTCAGGGGTATCGCTTTCTAGTATTTGAGTTCCATTAGCAATTTACATAGCATCCTCACTTGTTGTCACAATGCATTTTATCTGCTGTAGTAGCTTGAGCTATATTTTTCAAGGTGCCATTTAGTCCTTTGTTTCTTACCACAGATACACTATCTATTTCAGTTTTACTAGTTTGCATAGTCGGGTAATACCTTTCCTCATGCCATATTGTCCTGTTCCTTCATCTACTACCAAACATTTTCTGACCACTGCTTTTGTTAATCACAAGTCACCACCAGGTCCTCCTTAAACAACTTTTCCATTCACTGACAGCACTCCTTAGTGGATAGTGCTCTCATATCCCATAAATCAACACCCTGTTTACCAGAAACACAGACTGTTAAATGTTAAAATTAAAAATTCTAAATTAAATCTTTATGACAAGATGCTAAATCCATAGCACTGTCATACCAAGTACTACATTATATCAACAATAAATTAACCATTTTCTCATTCAGTCAGTTAATTTTCTACAATCATTTTTGATAATTACATTCAGTCGGTTGACAGCAAATTCACATCCCCTCCACTTAGCTTACTACCAGTACAGGCTACTCCCTTGCTTGCATGACATGTACATCTTTTCATTGTTTTCTGTGGGTTTAGTATTATGCACCATAACCTCAGACCATTCAATCATCCACTTGGTGAAAACAGCTTCATCTATACTATATTTCTCTTAACCAATCAGAATACACATTATATCTGTGCTGTTTGTCATGCTTTGTTTTTTTTTTTTTTTTTTAATCATGTATAAAATATGGTTGACCAGCATTACCAGGTTATTTATGTCTCTCCATATGCCAAAGACCAACAAAAAGGTGACTATAAGTGAGCTACTCACAGATAGAGGTAAACTTCTGAGGAGGTCCTGATAAGAACAGGACGAAACTGTTTAATTTTAAGACCGTTTAATAAAATATTTTAAGCAGTAGTTACGTTTGCCTCCATCTGTGTGCAGCTTGCTTGCATCTACCTTTCTGATGGTTTCTGGTTTTATTTGCTTGTGGATTGTCCCCCCTATTATGGTTTTATGTCCCTCTTTATGAGTATTCCCTGGTTTGAATGTTTGATTTTAAAGAGCAATTTGTAAGACAAAGCTGTCTTACATAGCCATAGAGGGCATGATCTTTCTTCTCACCAGCTCCCCTAAAATAGTACAGGCATATTTATTGTCAAAATGTGAATGAAGTGGTTGGTAATTTTATCTGTTTGCACATATATTCAAACACTATACATAATTTTGTCATATTAATAACACCTTCTTTTCCTTCCATTAGCTCCCCTTATTTCCTCTCTCCCCCTTCCCATCCTTCTTTCTACTTGTAGTAGGTGTCAAAGAACCAATCATTTTACATTTTTCTTCTCCTTTTCTCATCTTAAAACTGGTGTGTTGTGTCATGGCAGTGCACATTATTCTGATCTTTACATGTAAGCGTAAGTTTACATTCACTCCAACTAAATTCACTTCACCTAATGGGCTGAAAGATTATAGACCTATTTCTAACCTGTTTCATATTACAAATATATTTGAAAGACTGCTATACAAGCCACTACTAAACCACAGTATCAACTATGGACTGCAATGTGATGCACAACATGGGCTTTTTTAATGGCTTCAGTACATTTGTCATCCTGGTAATGACCGCAGATAGTATTTACTACAAGCTGAATGATGGATTAATTACAGCAGGTATCTGTCTGACTAGGGCCTGTTTATCAATATGCTTCAAAGAATCTGCTTTGATGATAAGACAGTTTAATGGTTTTAGAGCTATCTGAAAGATAGAACCTTCCAGGATTACTACAGTGACACCCCCATCCCCACAACTTGTAAGTTTAACACTTGACTGCCTCAAGGATCTGTAACAGGCTCACTTGTTTTCTCCCTCTATCAATGATTCCCCAAGAACTTCTTAACCTAACTGTATACACCAAGGATATTGTACTACAATCTAGTACAAACCATTCTTAACCTGCAAAACAAATTGCAGGATAACTCCACTCTGCTGTGTAGCTAATCTGCCACTAACAAACCTCTAATTAACCTAAAGAAAACCAATTTTGTGATCTTCTCCACAGCCAAGAACTTGCCTACTATTCCTCCCATTCACTGAATAAAACACAAAGGGATTATCATTCCTAATGTCACTGAGCAGAGCTAGATATGTCTCAGTCTTGATCCATCCCTTGACTTTACTTCAGATATAGACAATATCAATAATACAGTTCTTGTTCAATTAAAACTTTGCTATAAAATCAGCCATCTGTGCTCTCCAAGTGCCCTATAAGCAATTGCCAAAAATATATACTAATATCTAAACTGGAATATGACATCCCTTTTCCTGTACTGAATTCAGCCCATTAATCCCATATAATACAGATTGCTGTGACGACAATCAGCAGGTTCATTCTTTTTAGCTAACCTTATAAAGCATAATTGCAAATTACTTGAAAATACTGAAAGTTTATTTCTAATAAGGCCGCATTTCTTCTGAGTCCAATAATCTTCAAGGTATTTAAACAAAGTTACAGTTGTCCTCCAAAACTAAAAGTCCCAATACAATTGACTCAAAAGCACTTAAAGCAGCAATTTCTTTCCGACATGCCCTTCATTTAAAACTACTGCTGGTGAAACCGCCTTTTCTAGACTGTGAACCGGATTCCTGAAAGCACTTGATGAATGAAATAAAAAATAAAGGAACCATTAAACACTTTGCAAACTCTACCTGCAATTGATATCATGACAACGGTTAAGATCTCAAAAAACTGTGCAAGCTAGGTCCTAGGCAATATTCAGGAAACTCTACTAGTGTACTATACAGTTAAAACATAAAAAGAGTAATACTAGTATATTTGGTGCATATATCTAATCTTAGTTAGACAGTTCTGAATTAGTAAATGATTGTACAATGATTGTACAAATGTGTCTGTTGTCAACTGTGCTTTGTGTTAAATTATTGTATATTTTGTACATGCTGATAAATTACTATATTTTTGCTTGTTGAGCTCCAGTTGTGGCTGAAAATGGTCAGACCAGGTTACTTACCCAGTTATCAAATATTAAATAAATAAATGAAATAATAAAGTTATGTGCATTCCCTGATCCTCCTCTGCTCCAAACTAACCTCTGGCCTCCAGTAGGCCATTGCTTTAGACGCCCCCACACTCCCAAGGTTTCAGTCTTAACTAACTTAGCTGGAGGTCAGTAATGGAACCTGAGTTGTCAGTAGCATACTTAGTCCTAAAATGGGGGACACTATTAATCTCCCACCAATACTGGGTGACATAGTTAGACTTCTCATTGGTCTTCCTGTGAGCTCAGTATGTACCTAAAATCTGCCAGTGCAGCTCGTTTTGGTGAAAGTGTGGTTTACTTTAATCAGTCTCACTGAAGGCCTTGTCATTCACATAATCAAATAACGGCCATATATCAAAATAATTAGAATACCTTTTCCATAAACAAAGCATCCTCACCTCATTAAAATATCACTCTCAAAGGATTACTCTCTGTGTTGTCTACTGTAACTTCTTTCATTCAGCATCATAGCAGTTCCAACTTCTGCAGCCACTTAAGTCAGGTTTGACTCTCACCTTACATGCTACAATGCCTCCTGAAATGTAAAAAAGTGACTAAGGCTGGATTGAGTGTCTTATTGAGCGGAAAATGAAAGATCCTTCAATGCCACAGTGCTCACTGAGAATACTTGTGGAAACCTGGTAGCATGGAAGTACAGAACACATTATATCCTCTCTGACAGCTTGTATATGGAAGCATGCATGTATTCCCTGCATTAAACAAACATAGGCTCTTCCATTAAAAGAAAGGTGGGGGTTGGGTAAGCTTACATTCCTTGATGATTCAATAGCCTCAGGACTCTTTCTTCCCAATATGTCAAAAATTCTTCCTAGCAGATGACAGCCTCTGGCCAATGATGAAAAAAAAAAAAAAGCACACGATAAAGGGCCATATCATGGTGTTATTAAGTACAGGGACAAGGATAATGAATGGATGATAACATGGAGAGGGTGGGACCAAAGGGTAGCTAAAAGTTGATAAAAGGTTAAAAACAAACAAACAAATGAAAAAAGAATGAATGAAACAATGTGCAAATCATCATATACATTTATTTGAGGTGGTAAATATGTTCTATACGATTCTGTCAGTAGAGGTACTTTTATTAATCTGCCTTTCTTGAACATCAGCACACAAGTGCTTACATATCTAATGTAATCCCTTGCATCATCCTGCTCTGGTGCTTCCTTTTTGTTATGCAGGGCCATTTCCACTAATACTCATAAGTGGTTGCTGTGCCCTAAATGCAAAACAAGTGGGTCACTACAATGACACAAACTCCATGTTAACCAGAACCACTCATTATATGATTGCTCTACATTGCACTTCACTGCCCCCTTGAGCTTGTTTCTATCTCTGTTACTATGCTAGTTCATCCCATTTCAGATATATGACAACAGATCTATGAGGTTCATTTAAGTGCCATATATCCCATGCCTCCTTCACCTTTTATTTATTTAGATGTTGGCTTGTTTGTTATTCATATAGATGGGATGACATAAGGTGAAGCCTTTTACACCACAAGCTGGGCTATACAAAGGCAAAAAGAAAATAAAACAATATATAAAATAATAACTCACTAACACTAAAATAACACAAAAAAGTAAAAAGCAAACAGCTCCTCAACTCTGTTGCCTCAGAGGGATAAAGCCTTGAGTACAACCCAGCTGATCCGAGTTTATTAGTAAACTGGTCACCTGCTGGAGATGATGAAGAGGGAATATGGATAATGAAGTAAAGCCTGTTTGCCTGTTTCGGGGGTTAAGGTGTAGCGAGATGCCTGGGAGCACTTGGTTAAGGCATGAGCAACAGTGATGATCATACCATTGCTAAGCTAGTGATGCAGTATGTGGGAGTGGACATTTTAGGAATGCATCACGAATAAGGTAAGGGCATTTCTCTCACAATGCTGTTGCGTATCTGTCCCTGTGACATAAGGCCAGCACATTAGGTAGAAGAAGGGCTAAAGAAAAAAGTCAGTTATGAATCACAGAATGATAGCTTCTTACTGGCCTACAGTGTACCCTGTAGAATAAGCATCTCAGAATAAAGCCCTCCTATGTGCAGTGCTTTCCCATAATGGAGACCCACTTGGCATGGGTTGCACTGGGCTGTCATCATAAGCGAGAGTTTCCAAGGATGCAAATATTGGGAGATCATATTGGGGGAGCCTAAAGTCAATTGAAGCAATGAGAAAAATGAAAAATAAATCAATTAATTAATAAAGAAAAATGTTTCCTTCACTATGAGCAAGATCCTAGTGAGGTACCTTAAAGCAGTAAGATTCACTTACATTTAGAATAACCCACCACAGGTCATAGCACACTACATAGTAACATGAATAGCCATACTGTAGATCTGTGCAATGAATCCTCTTGTCATGAAGCAACAGCATACCTCTCAACTGTCACTGATTTTGTAGAAGGCTTCTAATTTTGCCTTACATTTTTGCCCTGTCCCACTAAAAGAAATGTTTGATTTTCTGATAAATGAGGATTACAGACAGTCACTAATGCTAGACATAACAAGGTCATGCTTCTTATTGTTCAGAAAATGCATGCTGATGCAAACTTTCTTGTTCCATTAACCTTTTATGTGAAATACTTACAATTGCCCTGATTATGGACCTTTATCCTGTCCTTTTTTTGGCTTTGTCAATAATTCTTTTGCAAAGAAATTGAAAACACAGCTCTCAACCTCTTAACTCCAGAACTGAGGATAAATCCGGAAATAATCATGTATATTCAGGGACACTTTATAATATTAATACTATTAACTTGAGAAGCAGCCAGAATAAGAGAATGTGAATTAATGTGCATTTTCTGAAGTAAAACCTTTTCTCCCAAAATCACCAGTTTTCGCAGGGATTAGGAGGGACAGATTGGTCTTGATAAATCAGTAAATGCAACCTTTAAAGCAGGAAAGATGAAGCACTAAAATAATATCAGTCTGGGACGGGAATGTGATATAAAAGGAACTTGAGCAAGAGGGAGTGTATAAATATTTGGGAATTGATGAAGGATAAACAATAAATCATGAACAAATGCAAACAAAACTTAATAGAGAATATTTTCAAAGACTAAAATTAAAAGTCCAAGCTATAAACCAGTTTGCTCTTCCTGTTCTAACTTAACAGTTTTGGGGTGACTAACTAGTCCCAAAAGGTATTGGATCAGCTGGGCAGGAAAACAAGAAAAATGATTCGCTCATCAAATTATTTATAAAAATCAGTGCATACCAAGATTATATATTCCCCATTCTGAATGGTATGGGCCTCCTCGAAACTGATTACATTTGTAGATCTGCAATACATATCTGTTGACTGTTTCTCTTCTTATGTACATTAAGACAATGTTGAGGCTGGGTGTTCATTTAAGTAGTTTATTGTATACAAATACATCAGGATAGATGGCAGGAACATTATACTTAAATGAACTATCTATCTGACTACATACTTGCATGCTCACACTCTGGCTGCTCATTCAAAATGGCACTCTTTCTTGCACGTGCTCAATACTTATATGTATATGCTGACTCACTGGAAAGCTTCTTAAAGATATATCACACACTCTGATCTCCATCCTTCCTCTTTACTGAGCTATCTCATATAAACAACATTTGAATAGGCATGCAATTATACAGACACTAATAAAGAAAATCAACAGTCATGTCCAGGTTGCTGTGTATCTGGAAGTAGGTTTCGAGATGAGACCTGATCTCGTGACATAATAGTTAGGACTGGGTTGAGCAACAGGGACAGTCACTAGGGAATGTTCTGCTTGAGGAGTCTCAGGGATTTTCTCAAGAATGTGGATTGCTGACAGAATGTTCTCTGGAACAGGAACATTGGACAAATCACTCTGAGAATTAGAGTCTGAATTCCTATCCTTGTGATTCTACAATGTGCAGTCTCAGCTACTGACACAAACTTTTCACAAATCTGATGCAATCAAAACCTTTTGACATCTGCATCATCACTATCTCCCCTTTTTCCAATGAACTGAGCAGTTTGCTGGTTTTATCATAATAAGATGTCTGGGACAAATGCTTTTTCAACAGTTGGGCTTTTACTGCTTTATTGTTCTTAGTACATGGAACCAATAAATTACTGCTGATTGGTAGTGTGGTTCTGGTTTGTCTCGACATAAGTGTCTGGGTATGTGAACCAAGATGTTTATCACCAGGAATGTTTCTGAGATTTAACAAGTTGAGAAAAATATCGGTATTGTCACATCTAGATTTATCTGACAGCTGTTTTGCACTTTGAACTGCACGTTCAGCCATGCCGTTTGACTGAGGGTATTCAGGGCTACTTGTAATATGAACAAAGTCCCACTCTTCTGCAAATCTCTTGAACTGCTTGACTTGTAAACTATGCATCATTGACAGAAATAACTCTGTGCAGACTACCATGGACAGAAAAGTGCCGCTTCAACTTAGTAATGACAGTATTGGAAGTTAGTTTGGGAAGTAGGTCAATCTCGGACCAATCTGAATAAGAGTCTACTAACATCAAGTAATGTTGACCATTCTACTCAAAGATATCTGAGGCTACTGTCAACCAAGGTAGTTCACAAATCTGGCTTAACTGAAGTGGCTCTTTCAAATGAATGACTTTATACTATTATATACCGAACAAGATGAAAGTACTTTCTCAATATCTCTTGACATATAAGGCCAAAATACTAGCCCTCTCAGCCTTCTTTTGGTAGAATCAGTTCCTGGGTGGCCATGTTACAAGATCTCAATATACTCTTGTTGCAAGGATTTTGGAACAATCACTTTAGGACCTTTCATGATGATACCATTGTCTGACAAAACTCAACTTTGTATGGAAAATAAGGTTGCACTTCTACTGGCAAACAAGATTGCTTTTGAAGGCCATCCTCAACTGATAAACTGGTTAAGCTTCAGGAGAACTGGATCTGTGTGAGTTCTGAGCTCATCAAGATGTATGAAAGAAACATTTCTCACTTCCATGACCTCAAAAACAAGTTGCTCATCATCATGCTGTTCTCTGCTTTTTCTGGGCAATCTGGATAAAGTATCAGCAAGAAAAAAAAATTTACCTTTTGTGTAAACAAGAGTGAAGTTGTACTTTTGCAATTTGAGCATTGTGTGCTGCAATCTAGCTGGAGCTGTATGCATAGGCTTTCTCAAAATAGTGACTAAACATTGGCGATCAGTTTCAATCTGCATAAGTTTACCATAAATATAATCATGGAACTTTGAACATGCAAACACAATTGCTAAGAGCTCTTTCTCAATCTGGGCATACTGCATCTTGGTCTGTGTAAGAGTTTTCAATGCATATGCTACTGGTCTACCCTCTTGAAGAATGACTGCACCTAGACCAAATTTAGAAGCATCACAACTGGTTTTTAAACATCATAGTAACTGAGAGTTGGTGGGTTAGCAATTTTCTGCTTCAGGACATCAAATACTCTTTGGTGCTGTTCTGACCATGACCAAATTACATCTTTGCATGTCAGCTCTCTGAGCAGTGCTAAATGTTGGCTTAAATCTCGAATGAACTTTCCTAGATAGTTGACCATGCCAAGAAAACGGTGAAGGGCTTGGACACAGTCTGGAGCTGGCATATCAACAATTGCTGTTTGCGTGGAATGATCTGGTTATAAACTGGAACTGGTAAACTAGTGACGAACATAAGTAACTTCTCGTAGCCTGAACTTGCACTTCTGAGGATTTCAGCTTAAGATTCACTTCACGTGCTCTTTCCAGAACTTTCATGAGGTTTCTGTCATCTTCGGCTTCACCATTGCCTCCTATTAGAATATCACCCACTATAATAGCACATGGATAGTCCGAAAGAAATTTGCTCCATTGCACACTGAAAGACTTCACTGGCAGAATTTATTCCAAATGACACTCTTAGAAATCTGTATTTTCCAAATGGCATACTGAATGTGGTTAACAATGAGGATTTTTGGTCAAGCAAAATTTGCCAAAATGAAGTCTTTTCATCCAAGACAGAAAAAACAGTGGTGTTTGGCATGAGGGCAGCAACCTCTTTGTGCACATTGGATGATGAGGCCTTTTTAATGCTTTGTTCAAGTCTCTTGGATCAATACGAATTCTGATATCATCTGAGCTTTTCTTATGGGCCACTACCATGGAGGATACCCATTCAGTAGATTCTTCCACTTGTAAAATTACTCCTAGCTGCACCATTCTGTCTAGCTCGGCTTTGACTCTGCTCTGCATAGCTACTGGAACTTTCCATGCTGATATAATAACTCAGCAGACCTCTGAGTCTAACTTCATAGTTTGCCTAGTTTGTCTGCAAAAATATCAGCATATTCGGAAAAATAGTTTGGGTGATATTTCAGCTGTTGTCATGCAGGCTTACATGGTGAACTTCTTTATTAAATAAAAGCAGTCCCATTTTCAAACTGTCTCTTAGGCCTAATAATGACTGCACTTGTCTCTTGACTACATACAATTGCGAGTCATAGCTGTTCCCAGCAGAGTAGCATGAATGCACTACTGAGCTCTCGGTTTGACTGTCTTCACCACCATAAGCAACAAGTTTCACTCACTTTGTCAAATCAAGTTGTTCTGCAGCTTTTACTCTAGCAAATGTTTCTGCTGACATAACATTGCACTTTGAGCCAGTATCTATTTTGAGCTCTACATGACAACAATTAATCCAAACAGTACAAAAGATCTCATTCTTTGCCCACAAATCTACTGCACTGACTAATTCACCAAGCACAGACACACCATCAACATAAAAAGTAGGGTCACGACTTTCTAATTGATCAACTTGCCTCTTGGAATGCCATCTTTTAATAAAAGAATGTGCCTTATTTGAGTTACAAAATCTTTTGAAATGATTCCGCTTATTGCAAGAATAACACTACTGACCAAAAGCTAAGCACTTTTCTCTTTTGGGTTCATGATTTTCATCACAATTACGACAGTTGACTATGAAGCTGGGTAGGGGGCACATGTTTTGACTTTGCTGACTCACCCTTATGGTTCACTGAGTATGCTCTGAAATTTGCTGAAAAGACTCAGGGTTCCCCAGGAACATTACAGGACCTACAGTAGCTGCTATGTGCTTGGGCCGTTTTAACCACATGCTGAATACTATCAACATGAGCTTTGTCACTGTGCCTTCCAGAGATATTCTCATTTGTAAGCAAACTTGTATGCTTTTCTGTAAACTCGTATACTTAACAAATATCAATGGCCTTATTTAACATTACATCACTGTCTAGAAGCAAAATCTTTCTCACTGTTTCATTATTAATACCACACATAAGCCGGTCTTTTTATCAACTTGTCTCTCAAATCACCAGATCTGCACATTTTAGCCTTGTTTCTCAAGTCAGTTATATATGCTGCAAAAGCTTCACCAGGATTTTGATCTCTTGTGTGAAATAAGTGCCTTTCTCTTGTAATATTTATATTCCCCAAACCCTGCAAATACAGCAGGTGCATACACAAATGAACGCTCTCTTTCAGTGACCTCTGAACCAGCTAAATTAAGCAGAGTAAATGGCTTTGTATGTGCGTCTTTGTCAAGAAAAGCAGCCTGTATAAAAATATCATATTCCTGCTCAAACACTCTACAATTTTCTGCAATACTGTTATCAAACACAAGCAGTGCAGATCTGCGAAAACCTTCTGCCATGCCCACAGATTATAGGAAAACAATATGCAAAATGGCCCCTGTAATTATGTACAGACATGCACACACACCAGGTACTTGCAATAATAATCGGGTCTATATTATATGTTCGAAGTTTCAAAACTTTGAACGTCATATAATCAAACTTATATGACTAAAGTTTTAAAACTGCAAACATATAAAAAAAAAAGAAAAGAAAAGAAAGTTACCTGAATGCTGTAAGCAGGGGGGCAAGCCCCCCTGCACCCCCCACACCCCCCCTACATAAATATACCAACTCTGAGACCGCACTACAGTGAAATATAGGGAAATATTCTCTACGGTAATCTCACTTCACTAAAGTGTGGTCTCGGAGTTGGTATATTTAAGTAGCAGGGGCTGTGGGGGTGCAGGGTGGCTTGCCCCCCTGCTTACAGCGTTCTGGTAAGTTTCTTTTCTTTTTTTTTTTTATTATATCTTGTAAGTTTTAAAACTTCGGTCATATAAGTTTGATTATATGACGTTCGAAGCTTTGAAACTTCGAACATTTAATATAGACCCAAATATTCAAATGCACAATAAACTCTTTGAAATACTGTACTCTACAAAATATGCCTTGGAATAACAGTACTCTGTGAAATATTCTTTGAAACAACTTTTCTTTGTGAAATAACAGCACTGTAATACTGCACACACTTGCAAACACTTTGCACACCGGGTATTTTGAATAGTTTTAGTTAATATGAAAAAGTAGCACATACAAAAAAATATAGTAATTTTTTCTCTTCTGTACATTTTATGCAATTCGGATCTCATTTCAAACATTTTCGTAACTATTTTGAATATTTTTATCAATATGTCACAGTTTCGGACATTTCGTTTAATAAGAAATTTGTTTTGAGAATTCTGAGTGCTTCATTTTATATTTATAGCAAAAGAAATAATGGTACGTAAGTTAATAAGCAAAACACTTCACTCACGGCGGTAAAGGGCGCTATCCAGGAAGAGGAATTTTTCCATTATTCCTGGTCCTGTTTCAGAAGCTAAGTGATACCCACTTAGGGCACCCTTCAAAATCTGGTTGCGATAATACGCAAGTACCAAAATAATTTAAGCAAGT
The DNA here is from genome assembly GCF_019279795.1 of Protopterus annectens. NCBI lineage: Eukaryota > Metazoa > Chordata > Ceratodontiformes > Protopteridae > Protopterus > Protopterus annectens. The sequence continues at coordinate 538,567,444 of NC_056749.1, forward strand.
TTTAGTATCTGAAATTTGTTTCTGACCTGTATTGCGAATCATTTGAACACTTGGGATGATCCACTCCTGTATATTCCTCCAACTTTAACCAGTTGCCTCATGGCTGCAACTCTGGATATTATTCTGATACCATGTCACTTGTCTTATGTGCATTAAGACAACGTTGAGGCTTAGGTGCTCATTTAAGTAGTTTATTATATACAAATACATCAGGGTGGATGGCAGGAACATTAAACTTAAATGAACTACCTAATTGACTGACTACATACTTGCATGCTCACACTCAGGCTGCTCATTCAAAATGGCACTCTTGCTTGCAAATGCTCAGTACTTATGTATATATGCTGACTCACTAGAAAGCTTCTTAGAGGAATATTACACACTCTGATCTATACTGATCTCACAAGATCTGAACATGGTGAAAGTTTTAAAATATGAGGAGAACAAGTCTAAGGTGACTTCCCTGCTTCATTTAGCAGAAGCAAATCATTGACAGGCGGGAATGGAAATCAAACCAGAAGAAGACAAAAATCAGGCAGCAGCTGAGTATGCAAAAAACAAAAGAAAAAATATAAGGTGAAGGATCAAATGAGAAGGCAAGAAATGTGGAAAAGGCATAAATAGAGTTGCAAGTACAGAAAACTCCTGGAACAACCTCATGTTGATCAGGATCTGGCACAGGAATTGTTAAGGAGAGGTGAATTTAAATCAAAAGACAAAAGGTTAATATTGGCTCCTTAGTGTACTATGTACATGTTGGTTTACAAAATCCATTGAAAATGTGGGAGAAACAGACAAATGCAGGTTTTGTAAAACATAACTGGAAACAGTTGCATACCTTGCTTCTGGGTGTGATACACTAATGGCAGAGGGCATGTATACTGAAAGGCATAATAAGGTGACACTGCTGTATTAGGGATTATGCAAACATTACAATATTGAAGTAGCTGAGAATCACTGGAAACATGAGCTACAAAGTATTATATAGAGAATTATGAAGTTTAAATCACATGGGATAACCCATTGCCAGCAGTTCATAAAATAGATGTGAAAAAAAAAAACAGATATAGTAGCCCATGAAAAGAAGACAAAAGTAACACTGATCACTGACATTGTTACACCCAGTGATTACTGTGTCTTAGGTATAGAGAGACACAAAGTCATAAAATACCAGGATTTACTGGCAGAAATGAGGGCAATGTGGAAGAAGGATACCCAGACAGTCCCAATAGTAGTAGGAACAATGGGTCTCATAGAAGTAATTTACAGTCATATTTAGATATACTACCAATACAAGTAACTCCATATGAATTGCAGGATGAGTCATTTCTGGGCACTGAGGCCATGGTGTCTGTAGTGTCAGTACAAACTTCCACCTGGTAGCAACCACTAGGGCCCCTTGCCAACCAAGAACCATCCCCAACCCCTAGGAGTTTCATGGCAACCCTCCCCTGCCAACTCTGTCAGATGGTTGAGTTCTTAATTGGATTCTTTATCTAATCTATTCTTTATCTAGCTATACCACCACAGCTGATGGCCAGAATAGGGTATTTGAACTTGATGCTGTAAGACACATACACCGTCTCACTGGCAAGCACCACCAATGATTGCTTTAACAGCAATTCATAAAAAGTAAATACGTCAGAAATCAGTATTATCATCAGCTCTCTTGTTCCCATTTTCTACATGGGGTTGGGGTGTCATATCAGTTGTCACCACCTCTCTTGATTCAATGTCACTCTCCTACTTTCTTTAGCTGTCATGTCTGTCTGCCTGACACAGGTGTTCTATAACACAATCCATCCATATATTAGTTGTATATCCCCATTTCCTCTTTCCTTCTTTCTATCTCTCCCAGATCTCCTTCACTAGATCATCCTTGGGTTTCCTGCGCAGGTGGCTGAACCACCATAATCTGTACCCTTTGACCTTCTCAGCAATTGAAACTACTTTGGCTTCTGCTCTAATGTCATCATTTCTTCATTTGTTCCACAGTGTGCACCCTACTTCATATGTCTGGCACTTCATCTCCATATCCTTCATTTCCTTAACTGCTTCTGCCTATTCACTGTCCAGATTTCTTTACCATACAGAAGTACTGGCTGCATCACTGCTTTGAACAACTTCCTTTTCCGCTTCTTTGACATTTTTCTATCACAACCAGTATTCCTTTTTAGCCTGGTCTGCCTTTTCTATCACCTACTTTTTTCTGCATTCCTCCTTTCTTTTGATAATTTCAGGGATTTCTCCATTCTACCACCAACTTTCCTTATATACATTATTGTGAGTATCTGTTCTATAGTCTTCACACATGCTGTTTTAAGATGCTGCCATTCTTATTCAATTCCACCTGTTTCTTTTTCTTCTTCATGAGGTGTTACAGCCTCAAGCATTTCCTTGAATTCTTTTGCCTTTACACCAGTCACCTTCCAGGTCTTTAGCCTAGTCTCTGTTGACCTAAGTGCCATCTCTGACAACTGCTTGTAGCTGATTGTGGCCTGCAGTGATTTACAATGTGAAGAGACTGTTTCGCTGGGGATGTCTTTGTAATTCTGATTCTACCCCTATGCCCCTTCCCTCCTTACTATTTATTTTATTTAACATTTGTTAACTGGGAAAGTTCGACTTGGAACAAAGCCAATTTATAGCGGAGGCCCGGGGAGAAAGGCTCCAGATGCATGTCTTTGTAACGTGGAAGGAAACCGGAGCACCTGGAGGAAACCCACACAAACGCAGGGAATACATGCAGACTCTACACAGAAGGCACCCCAGCCGAGAATCGAACTAGAGAACCTCTTGCTGTGAGCCTACAACTCTACTGTTGCACCACTGCGCCATTCAAAGGACGTCTAAGGAAGTCTACCTGAGTTGCAAGTTGGTCACTCTTGTATGTGATCTTGTAACTGTCTCATTTGCTAAACCATGTGTTTGGTAACTATCAAGTAATTTGTCAGAGAGAAGTCTAAAATAGCCACTCCTTTATTCCTGTTGTTCCATCTCTGTGGACCCAAGCAGTTCTCATATCTTGTTCTGTGTGTCCTGATATGAACACTCAAGTCCGCCGTTATCATCACCAAATCATATCGTCCTGCTTTATATACTAGGTATTGCACCCGCTCCCTGAATGCAGTCTTCAATACCATCACAACTGTGCTGCATGGCATAGGCTGAGATTATTAATACAGCTCTATCTTTCTGCTGGAGTCTGATTGCCATGAATCTATCACTAATTATGATAACATCTCTCATTCTTTTCATAAGACTCTCCTCATCACAATTCCCTTACCATCTCTAATCTGTCCTAACCCTGAGTAGTAGACTTTAGACTCTCGGATCCCAAGTCAAGCAGCTTTGCTGCACTGCCCTTCCACTTTGTCTCCTGAATGCACAGGAAACCCAGTCTACTTCTTTCCATAATGACATTCATTTCTAAGCTGCTCCCTATCAGTGAACCTGTATTCAATATACTAATGCTTAGTTCATGTGTGGCACATTGATTGGTTTTACATCCAGATTTCACTCAGCAGAACTATCCCATGTAACCCAGGCTGGGCAGCTAGATACCACCCATGAGCTTATTGACACAGAGCTGTTCAGTCTTCTGGCAGGTGCACACTGGCCAGAAGAGGCACATCGACACCTCTTACCATTAGCAGAGGTCCCTTGTAGGGGTCAGAGTAGGCTGAGTCCTTAACCTACCTATCACTGACCATGCTGATTCATAAAAAGTAAACAAGATAGAATAGATAAAAGTAAATAAAATTGCCCTTATCCACTATCTCTCTTCCAAGATTCATAAAGTCCATTTGGAGAAAGTTATGAACAAATTTCAAAAGCTGTGTCTCATTCCATTGCCGTTAATGCCAGTGGCACTCATATTGGTGTTATTGACATCATCACAATTTCAAGCAGCCATATAAAGCTGGTTTGGCAGTAATCAGCATTCCTCAGTCATGCTTCATTAAAAACTAAAATGATATCAGGAAAAAGACAAACTAGTTAAGCCCTTGTGTAGTGTGAGACACAGTCTTAATAATTGTTAAGTGCCCCCTAAGTGCTGTTAAAATCAGGTCTCACACTAGGCACTAAGACATGCCAGTACTGGCCAACAAATGACGCAGGCAGAATTTAAAACAGATTCATTTCTGCCTACTGTTTTTGCTAGTGATCTATCCCTGACTTTGTCTCAAAATCTTACCCTGACCTAAGCCATGTGTTTCTATCTGTTTGACAGCTCTCACTAAGTGCTTTATGGCTAATAAATCCAGCAAAACACTTTTCATTTTTTTTTATAACTAGGTGTACATGTAGCTGATAAAGCTTCATGCACTGTAATAAATTATGATCGGGTCTCTGCTCATAATCAATTTATTATTCCAGGTAAAGTCAGTAACCCTCCTCCTAACATCCCTCACTCCTCCGAAAATATTGCTACCTCATTCAACACATACTTCATACAAACCATACTATCACTAGCTAAACAACACAACCCCCTTCCCCTCCAACCCACACCTTCAACTGGTAATCTCCCCACTGCCTTCTCTTTTTCTCCTGTACCTACCTCCAACATAAAAAAAACTCTTAACTAAACTTAAGCCCACCAAATTAGCAGCAGACAACCTCCCAAGTGAATACCTACAAATCGCAGCTGATGCTCTGGCCTACCCAGTATCCATCTTGATTAACCGATCTCTGTCAGAAAGTTACGTTCCCACACTGTGGAAACTATCACATATAATTCCCCTCCACAAAGGTGGCCCCTCCACAGAACTAACCAATTACCACCCCATAGATATTCTCTCTCCACTCTCCAAAATGCTAGAGAGATGCATACATTCTCAGGTCTCAGACTACCTACTTACTAACATCCTTCTTTCCAATACTCAGCATGGTTTCTGACCAAACCATAGCACCACCACTGCCTTACTCTCCTTCACTAACATTATCCTTCAGCATAAAAACAATGGATATCTCTCCTCTGCTACATTCCTAGACCTATCTAAAGCATTTGACATGGTCACACACAAACAACTCATCTCTGTCCTCAATAACCTATCCTTCTTTCAATCAGTCGCCAACTGGTTTCAGAGTTACCTGTCTGACCGCCAACAATCCGTTGTATGGCAGAATGACATATCTTCCCAACTACCTGCCTCCATAGGGGTTCCCCAAGGATCCATCCTTGGACCCCTACTCTTCTCTGTTTTCACCAATAATCTAGCCTCTGCCACCAAACATGGCACACTCATACAATATGCAGATGACTCAACCATCATCTGCTCAGCCCAGTCCCTACCCAAACTGCAAAAAGTCACACAGGAAGCCTTTTTCTCTGTTGAAAATTTTTTATCCGATGCCCAAGTAATACTCAACCCAAACAAAACTAAACTACTCATCTTCCAACCCACCAAACATACTCAAAACAATTCTCATTTTAACATCAAAGCAAAAGACAACACCACTATATACCCAACTGAACACACCAAATTGCTAGGAGTGGAAATAGACAATAAACTAAAATTTGACATCCACATATCCATGACCATAAAAAAGTCCACAAAAAACTAGGAGAGTTATACAGAAATAAGCAACTTCTCACCAAAGCAGCAAAGATTTCAACAGCAAATTCCCACCTTATCTCCACCCTACTTTATGCCTCTCCAATATATACCAACCTAAGGCAATGCAATCTAAACAAGCTAGAGACCTGCTACAACAAAATCGCCAAATTCACCACAGGGGCATCCTACCGTAGTCACCACTGTCTCTCACTTGCTGAACTGGGCTGGCTTGAACTCCCTCACCTCCTTCAATGGTATCAACTATCACTCGCCCACAAACTAGTAAACCATCCACTAAAAGTCCCATCCCTCCAGAATCTACTCCAACCCTATCGCACTACCAGACCACTAAGATCCAGCCACAAAAATCACTTGCCGGTCACTAAAGCCAATAACTCTGCTGGAGAAGCACTATTCTCTTGTGCCATACCAAATTATGGAACTCCCTCCCACCCACAATTAACTCCGTACCATCATGTACCCACTTCAAAACTTTACTAAAAGCGCACATAAAAACATGCTGGCTATGCCCTTGCAACTCCCACTTTAATATCACCCACCCCATCCAACCACTACCTTTCTTGCCACCCCACTAACTACCTTGATTATAGCAAACTCAGATGCTCATAAGCCTAGTACTTATTATACAGCAGGAACTTCTTATTGTAACATTTGTTAATGTCTGTTATGTACTTCGCAGAAAAAGATTCTAGTTGTCTACTGATGTGCTATGTTCTTCATCTGTAAATATGTTTGTAATGAATTGCTATGTTAAATTGTTAATCACTATGTAATCCAATGTAACTACTGTCTGTATTTTAACTGTGGGGCTTTTTTCCCCGGGCCTCCACTGAAAATGGACCTACGTCCAGTCGGACAGTCCTGGTCAACAAATGTAAATAAATAAATAAATAAATAAAAATAAATAAATTATGTGTTCATGACATAGATGCCAAGATTCACTTTCTCAGCTTTGTTCATGAGGTAAATTTCTTGGCATCCATGCCTCAAACGCATAATAAAACTGGTTACGATTGGACACCTGATCATAATCCTCTACGTCTTCCTCATTTTGCTGTGATGTGCAACAGCGTGTATTACAAAGTAACAGAGACACTATTTTAATTAGATTCATTTTGTTTCATATTTAAGAAAACCAGAGTTAATGGTTACAACTAAAAATGCACTGTGATGGAAATGGTCTTCTATGGGACCTGTGACAGCCTCATAATATTAGCAGTCACTACTATGTTTATGTCCATTACTGAGAAGCAGGCCCCTGTAACAAACTGTGCAGGTAGGCCCTTAAGGATCTTGGCGTAACCATACCATTTGAAATGGGCTGGTGCATCCCTCCATTAAAAGTATAGAGGTAGGATGACAGCATTTATTCAGTAACTAGGAGAATGTGATTCATATCATGAAAATGAAACCAAGATCAATGAAACCCAAGTTAGAAAAAAACTGAAATTGAAAGCCATTATAACTCACTTTCTGCTGATGCTAAAATGACAATACATCAATATATGCAAAAAATATATAAACACAGCACCTGCAGCAATTATTAAAACAATGAAATAACAGCAACAAAAATACTATAAAGGACATTTCTTGCAGTGAGGTTATACTCAGATGAAGTTGAACATGAGATAGGGAGGTTTCATGCAAGAGCACGTAGCTAAGGATCCAAAACAATGATGAAGTTATGGGTAAATGAGCTAAAAGTCTCCACATTCCTTAAATGTGTAGGAAGAGCTTACATCAAGGATGCAAGTGCAGAAAAGGAGGAATTGATTTTGTTGCTATATCTTCTTGGTCTCTGGTAGTTAACTGTTTTGTTAGCTGTGTTCCGAACATGTAAGTGTTTTCTCTGACAGACCAACAACCTACAAGCACTAACTGATATAGAATGGAGAACCATTCATTCATAAAGTATGTTGTTCCAGTACTGTTTGCATTAAACCTTAAAGTTGATACTTAAGGTGCACAACTTATTATTGTAGTCTTGGAAAGCTTTTGTCATTGTTCTTAAAATGGTAGGTCCAACTTAATTTGACTACACTGTGATTAACTGTAGTTCTGAAGTGACTTTACCACAATTCCAAAAATAATAAAAGCATCCTTATTGTGCTTATTAATTTGGTTATTAACATTTTGGTTGCCAGGGTAGAGTACTAACCATAGTATGACTAGCTTATATTCAAAATAATAGCAAAAAAAAAATTAACAATTACATTCAACAGAGGCACACAAAAGTAGTACAAGATAGTTACAAAAAGGGTGACATTATGTGCAAACTCACCACCATGTTAAGGCATACTGTACATTTTACAAGGTAAAAAGTGGAATCAGAGTAGTAGTAGCAAGAAAAGTGTTAGCAGCAGGTTTACCACTGGAATTGTACGGGGCAATACAAGGTGTTTATAGGACAAAGCAACAGGTGATTAATAATAAAGACACAGAGTCCAAGGAAGTAGAGGGACTGAGAAAGGTAAACGGTATAAGATGAGAGGAGAAAGAGATGCTATGTACATATTTACAGACAACAGGAATATAGTGGTAACTAATAGAGGAGTGATATAAATAGAGTGACGTGCAAGGGGATAACCTAGTAAACAGTAGTGTTAACTGAGTGATATCTACCATGTTCTAGCAGTTGTATTGCTCATGTGGGTTAGGGCCTGAACATAGAGTAGTGAGTATGCTTGGTGAGATAATGAGGAAGATAGTGATAGGTTTGGAGAAGGTACAAAGAAACTTGAGTCAAAGCTTTGTTGCTTAGTAGATGGGGTTTGAAGAGCAGAGCCTACTGTAACCTGACTTCTAAAGTTGTAGGTTGGAATGCTAGTGATAAGTTTCTTAGCAAGTGGAGAAGAGACATCTTGGTAGAGTAATCTGTATAGATGGGAGCCCAGAAGAATACTGGATCTGGCTTGTATTGGGAGCCAATTTGCCTTGGATAAAATAAGGCAACTGTGTTCAAAGTGAGGAGAATTGTTGATGAAACAGCATATTTTATTAGATAAGGTCTGTGGTGTTGATGTGTTTTTGTTAGAGGAGATGGCAAAAAAGGGTAAGCAATACTCAAGATATGCAAACAAGATAACTTTCCCAGTGGTGTTGAAAGGAACTGAGATATCATCTGAGCAAAGAAAAGGAGGTAAATGATTTTAAATATAAGGTTTTGAATATGCTCCTGAAGGTTAAGTGATTGATTGTGCTTCATACCTAGTATCTGAATGAAGTGGTGGTGTCAGTAAGGTTGTTGTGCTGGTCAAAAAATGTAAGGGATCTGAAAATTTGGGGAATTCTTTTACTAGTACCAAAGACTATAGCCTTGTTGTTCAGCGGGGTAAGGTGTAGGTATAGGTGGTCAGCTTGTAGCTGAGTTTGGATTACCAACTCTGCTGGGTTGAATCAGTAGATAAATATGTCAACGGCATATAGGAAGAGTTGTAACTGGGTGTAATTTTTTTAGTTGATGTTATTTTATTTTAATTAAATTAATTCATTTATCTATCATTTTATCTCTCTCTCTCTCTCTCTATATATATATATATATATATATATATATCCATCCTTTGTTGAATGGGTAAGTCACACTAGGCTACTGGCTCTCTATAAATAAATTAATACCCTATTCTTAATTTATTTATAAGAATGGAAAAAGAGTATTGGGCAAGTATTTATCATTGTGGTACACCAGAATGAGTGTAGGCAGTATGTGATAGAAAGGAGCTACTCTTCACAGCAAAGGATCTATTAGTCATTAAGTCTTTCAACCAGTGTATGGCTTCAGAGCACATAGCAATGTCTAGAAGGTGGGCTAGTAATACTGACTGATCTACTATGTCAAATGCTCAGTTCAGGTCAATGACAATGGCACTGGTAATTCCAGTCCAGACAGCTGACAATGTACTCCTTCCTGTCCAGCAGCCCTGTTACCTGTTTGAGAGAAAATGACATTCTTTTCAGTAGTAACTGGTGGAAGAGGGTTTTGGATCTTTAGGAATAGGTCTGACAAAGGTTGACTTCCAGGTAATGGGCATGGTGTTAGTTGTAAAGCTAAGGTTAAAGATATATTTTATGGACGTGACAGTGTAGTCTCTACAGTGATTCTTTACGGAATTTTGAAGAACTAAAAAATATTCATAATAAAATGTTAAAATTTAGTTATAGGAGAGGGGGAAATGTAAAAGATATAGTAGTACACACAAAGTTTGAGCTACCTGTGCAGAAATTGGGTAGATCTGTATGAAATATAGGCACTAGGGCATGTGGAAAATGCAAAATTTGTATGCACATAGAAAATTACTTTCCTGATATTAATGGAATTCATTATGTCCCAAAGAGAAATTTTTGTTGTACTACAGAAAAAGTGATTTACATCATTAAATGTGGATGTGAAAAATATTATGTGGGCCAAACAAAAAGGATGTTAAAAATTAGAATTATGGAGCACTTGAGAGATATAAAAAACAAAAAAATAGAAAGTCCTTTAGCACAACATTTTATTGAATATCATAACTTTGAATGCAACAGCATCAGAGTATCTGTTTTAGAAAAAAATATGTTGCAAGAAGTAAGTGAAGATAGATTGAGATATGAATTATTGGAAAAGGAATTAATTTTTATTTTGAAATATCAGACCTTAATTCCTACAGGTCTGAATACTGAATGCTGTTGGAAGAGTGTGATTTGAATGTATAATTGTTTGTTACATCGTTAGTATGTAATTGTTTTATTTTAATTGATTAATGAACTTATTAAGGTGTGTATAAAAGTTACTTGTTTTTTACTGTGAGATACTCCTTGAAGGCTTTTTGAAGCCGAGGCGCTAGAGAGAGAGAAGCAAGTGGAATAAACGTTTGGATATACTGGCAGTTGTCTTTTTTCCTGTTGGATTTATATTTCTTTTTCTTGGTGCTTGTGTTGTTTTTTATCTTTGGAATATCAGATTTTCTCATGGCCAGTGATCCAGGAGCGAATGTGCCCCGAATTTTTAGGGAGGAAAACTCTGGTACCTCCCAAAGGACAATCAAAGGTTTCCTGAATAGGAACATGGAATATAATTCTAATCGCCCAGATGGTAATGGAGAAGGGAATTCAGGTGTCCCGGTTTGGGAACGTTTTCTAGCTGAAATTAGAAACAAGAGAGAGAGCAATCCTTTTGCTCATGTCAGAAGGCGGTCAACGGAGCACTCTGGTGAAGTAAAAACTTTGTTGTCTAAATTAAATAACCTAATGGACAAAGAAATGTTAACTTATTATAATTACACAAGCTTACAGAGATATGTAGACCTCAATATTGTACCGAGAGGTCTTAGAGCTGTTAAATTTCTATCAGAACCATTTAATGCTTCCTGTTCCACTGATAAAGCGTTTTTGGTTAGATGGGAGAAGGCAGCGCATCAGTGCTCTATTGAGTGGATCAAAATACTAATAGAGCGTGACATTGTAAAGTTGAGTAATATCAAAAAAGACATTTCTTTATTGTGTACTAATCTAATGTCAGTGCTGGACAGAATTAAATTTGAAAATTGCTTGACTGAAATACAAGACAAAATTACGGTACATGAGAAAAAAATTATCGATCAAAAAATACACAAGATAACGAGAGATCTACGGGACTTTGAAAATGGAACTGCCTTTTTTGGTTCCAATCAGCAAGCGCGTTTCTATAGGCGTTATTCTACAACCAACATGAACCAGCAAGATAGAATGAATACTGTGAGGAAAGAGAAAGTGCAACAGTTCAACAGAGCCCCTAGTTTTAGTGTGCAAGATGAGGAATTGCCACCATTGTCGTCGCCGATAGATGACTGTTTTTTTCCTGAACATTATGGAATACACAGACAACAAGGGAGGCAACAGCAACAGAAGAGAGCCTTTACAGAGCAAGAAGCATATAGGGGAGGACCTATGCGACCATGGCGAGAATCCAAAAGGACTAAGTGGTACTAATTTTTATAAGCCTAACAGTAACAAAGTTATTAATTTATCTGGTTGTTTTGTGAAAGATGAAATATATGAAGTTTTAAATCATGGTTTAAAGTTTATTCCAACTATTTTACCTAAGAAATATATTTGTAAAATTGAAATGTTTCAGTTTGCACGTAAATTGCATTTATGGTATTACTTTAATCAGATTATAAATAAAACACAGGAATGTAATAATTTATTCAATAATGATGAATGTTTAGAGAGTTCAGACAGTAACATAATGTTATCTGATGCTTCATTTGAATCATGTGTAAGTGAAATGAATGCTTATTGTACTATAGACACCTCTAATGTTAATATTAACAGTAGGTTTATGCCACCTTTTTTACATGAGGGTATTAGGAATTTTCACACTATGATTAACTTTGAGATAGAACAGTTAATAAATAATATTGACTATACTAAGATAAATTATAACTTATCAAAGAAGGAATGGGTAGAATTAATGAAATTTTCAAAACAAAATGAATTGATTGTGAAGCCATCAGATAAGGGCAATAAAATCGTAATTATGCATTATAGGCAATATAATAAAATGTGCATGAACTTGTTAAGTAATGTAACAGTTTATAAAGAAACCTCTAATGAGGTGGTTGCCCTAGCAAAAAACAGTTATACACAATTGATTAAAAAGGGACTGAGATTAGGTTATTGGACTGAACAAGATGTGGAAAGTAAATTGGACTTAAAAGATAGTGCTCCTGCATACTTCTATTGTCTACCGAAATTTCATAAGAATATGGTAGATCCTCCAGGTAGACCGATAGTTTCAGCAAGGAAGTATTTTTTATATAATTTGGGAAAAATCTTACATCAAGTGTTATGGAAAGAAGCTATTAAACTTCCATCATACATAAAGGACTCATTTGATTTTCTTGATAAAATTAAGAAAATAGTCTGGAGTGAAAATATGTATTGGCTTACAATGGATGTAAATAGTCTGTATACAAATATTAAAAATGAATTTGGGATTGAAGCAGTATTGAAATCCATGGGAGATTTCCCTTTAACACATTATGTTATTGAATTACTGCAGTTCTGTTTGGAGAATAATTATTTTATTTACAACAATACTATCTACCATCAGATACAAGGAACAGCCATGGGTGCATCATTTGCACCCATGTATGCGAATACTTTCATGGGTATGGTAGAAAAAGAATGCATATATACACATGCCTTTGTGAAGCAATATGTTATATATTTTTTTAGATTTATAGATGATCTGATCTTTCTGTGTACGGGTGGCAAAGAAGAGAGTAATAACTTTGTTCAAGATGTTCAAAATAATAGATTTAACATAAAATTTGATGGGATCCAATGTGGTAACACTGTCTCTTTCTTGGATGTCAATTTAAAAGGAATAGTGGGCAAATGTATAGTGACAGGTATACATAGAAAGTTTGATAGTATTAATCAATTTTTGATGGGTAACAGTTGTCATCCAAAACATGTTATGAAAGCAATACCATATGGTGAATTACTGAGAATTTCTCGAATATGTAATAATGAGGAAGAATTTATTGATGAGATAAATAAGACATGTGACATGTTTAGAAATAGAAACTATGATAGTCAGTTGATTAATATGAGTAAAAATAAGGTGCTTAATAACAGATATCATAGATGCCTTAGGGGCTATAATAGGAATGAGTTTGAGCAAGATAGGAATGGTGATAAGGGTATCTATATGGTATCTGTATATAATATATTTAGTGAAGATATGAGAAAATGTATTTCTCATTTTTGGGAATATCTACGGAATTTTGAAGAACTAAAAAATATTCATAATAAAATGTTAAAATTTAGTTATAGGAGAGGGAGAAATGTAAAAGATATAGTAGTACACACAAAGTTTGAGCTACCTGTGCATAAATTGGTTAGATCTGTACGAAATATAGGCACTAGGGCATGTGGAAAATGCAAAATTTGTATGCACATAGAAAATTACTTTCCTGATATTAATGGAATTCATTATGTCCCAAAGAGAAATTTTTGTTGTACTACAGAAAAAGTGATTTACATCATTGAATGTGGATGTGAAAAATATTATGTTGGCCAAACAAAAAGGATGTTAAAAATTAGAATTATGGAGCACTTGAGAGATATAAAAAACAAAAAAATAGAAAGTCCTTTAGCACAACATTTTATTGAATATCATAACTCTGAATGCAACAGCATCAGAGTATCTGTTTTAGAACAAATTATGTTGCAAGAAGTAAGTGAAGATAGACTGAGATATGAATTATTGAAAAAGGAATTAATTTTTATTTTGAAATATCAGACCTTAATTCCTACAGGTCTGAATATTGAATGCTGTTGGAAGAGTGTGATTTGAATGTATAATTGTTTGTTACATCGTTAGTATGTAATTGTTTTATTTTAATTGATTAATGAACTTATTAAGGTGTGTATAAAAGTTACTTGTTTTTTACTGTGAGATACTCCTTGAAGGCTTTTTGAAGCCGAGGCGCTAGAGAGAGAGAAGCAAGTGGAATAAACGTTTGGATATACTGGCAGTTGTCTTTTTTCCTGTTGGATTTATATATCTTTTTCTTGGTGCTTGTGTTGTTTTTTATCTTTAGGAATAGGTCTGACAAAGGTTGACTTCCAGGTAATGGGCATGGTGTTAGTTGTAAAGCTAAGGTTAAAGATATATTTTATGGACGTGACAGTGTAGTCTCTACAGTGATGAAGAAATCATGGGGACAAGCTGTCTGGTACAGGGGGAGAGTTAAGTGGGATTTGTTTAAGTAATGGAGTAATTTGAATGGCAGCGGATTTAATAGAATAGAATGGGCGGGGATACTCAGGTGAGTTGGGCTCTATTTGGGATGGAGGGAGGAATGGTGTGTGTGTGTGTGTGTGTGTAGGGGAGGTTGGAGAATTCTTTTAGGAAGTCAGAAGCTGTGAGGATGCCAGCATGATAGGTAATATGTCCATGTGAGTAAGGTTCCTTTGGAGGAGCTCTTTCAGAGATGTTATTTACTTCAAACCTGAGTTGTCTAAGCAAGTACAGGAGTGTGGTTTGTTTAGATTTTAGGCATTTGGCTTTGTGCCTATGGATTGTTTGCTTGCTTGGTGATACTCCATATGTTGTTGTAGTGCCCTTTATTTGTGGTTGAGGGTTCTTTTTCCATTTGTTTTTTTAGCCTTCATCTCTGACCCACATTATGGCTTGTAATTCTTTGGTGAGACATTCGGTGTTGGTATGTTTAAATAGTCTGTAGATTACTGGGAAGTAAGGGTTCTGAAGAGTTAAAACAAGTTGAGAGAACTGATTAGCAGTGATGTTGGGGTTAGTCAGACAAAGTATGGCTGATCAGTCCATGGTGGAGAGTTGCACTTGCAGTCTGGAGAGTTTGTGGGGAGATGTGGGTCTGAAGGCAACAATCTTTGTGAGATGTTTGATTTACAGGTTTTGTATGTGGAATATTATAAGGTAGTGGTCACTGAAGATAATTGGGTGAGTGGAGATACAGAAAATGTAAGGGTGGAAAGTTATGAGGAGGTATAGGAATGAGTGGTGATTTGTTTTGATATTAGGTCTGTCTGTCTGAGTTACTAGTCGGAGTAATTTCAGAGCAGTATGAAGTTCAGACATCATGCTTGAATAGCTCAAAAAAGTTAGGGACAGGCTCATCTTTGATATGACCTAAGGCTGGGTTATCTTTTCTACTAAGTGCTCAAACTCCATCCCATCCACCCTAAAACAAGACAACATTACAACACGCTTCAAACAACCTAAAACACTTAAATTCCTCATCCTGACTAAACACATCTTTATTTTTCTCTTCTATTGCCAATCTCTCTCTCAGCCATCTATCGATCATCTTGACTCTTTCACCTTTCTTATCCTTATCTCCTTCTCTTTCATCCCCAGTACTGCACCTCCAAGTAACCTATCCTGTCCTACCAATACCCCCTCCTCATCCACATCATCCTACCTATCTACTGTTAACCTCTCCATTATCAAAACTTTTTCTACTTATGTTTTCCTTGATTATTTCTGCTTATACCCTTTCCCCTTCTCTATTTCCATTCCTGTTCTAGTGACATCCTACCTAATTGATGTCAGTATGCAATATACATATACTGAGCCTATGTGCATTATCATTGCTCTTGTATCTCCAGTTACTACATTTTAACGTCATTGACTTATGTAAAATAATATAACTTTTAAAGTATATGATAAATATCTTTATTATTTGCCTCACTACTGCCTGAAAGTAATGCTTAAAATGTTTAATTTTTATTGTTGTTCATTATAAATATGTATCTTGTGTGGAGCTTTTCTCCCTGCACCTCCACTGAAATTGGGACTTGTGCCCATTTGAACTTTCCTGATAAACAAAAGACAATAAATGAATACATAAATACTACTAACTTAAAATTCAGCATCTTCTTTTGTATAATCATATTCTCTGAGACAACACACTCCATGATGCCACATGTCGCCAATATAAGAATGCTTTTCCCCATGTCCACTAGTCTGACTCCTACTTCATACTGAAGACATTCCTGTAGAAAAAAAAAAAAAAAAAAAAAAAAACAGAGGATTTGCATCACTATTGCTATCATGTGATAGACTAGTGTACACTTGTGCAATTTACAGGGGACATGAAGCAGAGGTGACTTGTTTGATTATCCACCCACAGGGAGAATGGAGGATGTTACCTCTGACTATTTAAAGAAGGTCCTCATTATACAGAACTGATATGGCATGAACATATCTGTTACATCTAGTAAACAACACCCCCTTGACATATCCTACAGCTAGGTAGAATCCCAAGCAGTAAAACCCCAAAGGGAAGAAGAAGATAAAGGAACACATCAGGATCAGCACAAATGCAGATTTTGAGGAGTCTTATCCAAATACCCAACTCCAGGACTGCAGCAAACAATATCCCTGGAAAAGAACAGTACATAGACGCAAGCTGTGGGCTGCCCTCCCCCAGTCTAGCCAACAAATAATGGAAATGGAATAAACCAGTCTACAGCCCTGCACTAGGTTGGAGCATCCAAGGACAAAAATCTGAGGAAGAATCAAAACACTGCCCTCAGACCTCCAGGGAGGGCATGAATTCCATCACTACATCAAACTACTGTCAAAGGAGGAGTGAGCACCCTTCCATGGAATAAATATTCCCAAGAGACAGAAATACACTCCCCCCTCATCCCATTTCCCAAAGGGGAACCAGACAAGGGCCTTGCAGAAAATCAATGGCAATTTCTCCAAAATGAACAGAGGAGGAAGGAGGATGGGACACTGCCATTAACCATATTAACATTCCCTAAAAATCAAATAGAATCCTAGTCCAGACTAAGAAAGAGCTGGTTAAAACTCAATCAGAAAAAAAATGTCTCAGCCATGTTATGTTATAATGGCAAATGCTGAATCCTCATAACCTGCCTCAACCAAGAACAGAATCCAAAGACACCTAGACTCCTTAGGACCAGAGGTACTCCAGAGTATAGGGTTTCAGTCCTTCTTTAGAATCACTGAACCACCTACTCCCCTGTGACACACCGGGCTGCGTGGGATGGGGTCACTGTCACACAAAAAGGGAAATGGGCAAGCTTCATGAGTACCACCCTATTGATACAACATGCATCTGGGCTCAAGGGTCACATCTGCTTTTAAATACAAGATAAAGAGTGGCTACAAGCAATTTTTCTGTAGGGCCTGATTCTCCCACTAAAGAACCATTGTTTGAGGTGCTCAATGGTAGCTAATATTAGGCAGGCCAAAATACTTCCTCTCTTGCATCACAGAAGCTCCACAAACCTTATGATATATGGACTGAGAATGAGAAGGCCTCACCCTCATCTTGACCTTGAAGGCCAGAGTTAGAAAATGAGCTAACCAACAATTTCCCTCAATACCATAACATGACCCAGAAACCACTACAAGGGGATAGTGGATTCATGAGATGTGAGAGCTCCAACCATAACCAGTAGTACTCCCACTGAAGCAGGATTTCGACCCAGTACACAGAGTGGTACCACTAAGAAAATATATCAAGGGGTCCTGGCCTCAAAACCCAATCCTGCTGTATGACGGGGGAGCCCATGGCACTGGGGCTGATAGCTCATAGGAGATACAACTTCTCCTGATAGGTCATAGAAGATACAACTTCTGATAAGAATAATTGCATGAGCAGCCGTCATGAAGGAAGAGGTAGTCAGGCAGTCGTGAGGGTAAAATAGGCCCACCTATCCTCTGCCTAGAACAAAGACCACTAGGAAGCCAATGGACTGCCTACCAGCTGCACATTTGAACTGTCAACAAGATGGGAAGAAGGGAGAGGATCTCCCAGAGAAACTAGCCTTCCCTGGTAACTTGACTGGCCATTCGCATTGCAGATCCAATCATGGAAGGAGGTAGAAACCTACCAATGGAGGCCAATGGGGAATGGAGAGTGATTCAGAATAGGGGAAACACCTGCACTTTTCCACTCCTGAAATCTACATAGCCAAAATCTCAAAGACATACCATAAGGAGATCTCCTCAGGGGGGATGGGAGCAGCTGCCCAGATAAGGATACAGGGGAAACCCGCCGTAATAGCCACCCTCAAAAGAGGCTTTCCAAAGGGAACTGAATGTTGCTCCTCTTATTCAGCTACACACCCCATAGGACCTGGGTGAAGGGAAGAACAGCCCTGACCAAACAAAGGATCCAATCTGCATAGAGGAAAAGGAAACCATTGGCAACTGTGTTTCATGCTAGAAGTACCTGAGGATTCTAATTTGTCTTGTACAAAAAAAGGAGTGAAAGTGTGGAAAAGGTGAACCCCTGAAGCTGAAGAGAACTGCCTCCTAGGCAAAAAGGCATCTCACAAAGACTAACCTCTGCCAAAGAAAACCCACTATGTCAGAAAGTGTGCCAACCAGAGAGGTTTCAAGTTTAGCTCTAACTACACCTGCCATCAGAGGCATATCATTGTGGTTACCTCCCATGTAAGTGGATCTGATACACTCAAAAGAGAGTGAGCAAAACATGACCCTTCAAATCTGTCACAGATGTGGAATCAAATAAGACCTCTGAGATTATTAATCTCAGGAAGGGATCAAGTCCCATCAATACCAAATGCAAAAGAAGGGACTGGAACCCAGACAGATGCAGAAAATGGTTGAAGATCTTAAGCTCTAAAGTGGTAGAAATTATGATGTGCTTTCTCACTCTATTGCTTTCATGGACAACCATATATTCTGGGCATAGAACAGACCTAGACCTCTTGGGTGAGAAAGGCTCCCATGGCCATTCAGATGTCAGCCTAAGGATGTCTGCAGAAGATGCTGTTTCAGATTACTGATTGAAAATGCAATGCAAAGAATAAAATCCAGACCCAAAGAGGCAGCAGCAGATGTTTTTTTACTGTCAAATATTGTGGCTTGACCATTTACTGCTGAGTAACCCCCCCCCCCCATCTCCATCAACTGCTCCTAATGTTACCCTCCTAATTTGGGGCTGGTAGCTTTCAGGATGGCATGGTGATTAGGTGATGGAACTGGCATATACAACTCTGGGAGGCAACAAGGAGCATGGCTACTTGTAAAGTAATATGTATGTTGCTCCCATTAAGGATTTTTGACATATGTCCTAACCAACCCCTGGCATGCTGGGCTACATAGTCTAGGTGGTTATGCAGAGATACAACTGCCTGTTATCATATCTCTGGTAGCACCACTGAATTATGTTTGCATCCCCCTCCTACATAAGGACATGCCTGTCAGTATCTGACTACCTACTACCGTAATCATCTGTCATCACCTCACCATTATCACCTCCCAAGTAAGTGGCCTTGACATTTCCCCCAGTATGTTCCTGCCCCCTCCTACTTACCACTGATTCTTCCATTAACATTCTTGTGTTTCACAGTCATGGCTTTCTCCCTCTGTACCACAGAGATGGTGGAGAGAAGAAGAAAAGTTGTGTCTCCAGGCTACCAAAAATAATATCCTTCAAAGCTGGCTCCAAGGTAGGGATGAAAGCTTCCAGAAGCACTGCATCTCCTGGAGAACTAATTGAGGACAGGACCAAATAAATGCAGTCTTCCTTAAGGATGCATAATCCTAGCAGCAGCTAGAAGAAGGAACAAACTCCAGAACTTCACTTGCATTCCGGACAAAAGCATTCTCCTCCTTTGGCCCATAATGGAAACTAACCAAGAAGGAGAAGTTGTATCCCTATCCACTCAAGCAGCAAAACTGAGAAGAGGCTTTTGCAAACTTGGGTGTAAACTTTTGGTATGTGCAAGCAAGGTCTCTAGAAGATGAGACCTGTGCAGGACATGACACAGGCATTCTACTGTGGCCTCAATGAGTAAATTATAGCATATGAAAAATCCTGGGCACAGACATGGACTCCGCAAACCTGAGTCCTTCACCCAGGTGTAGGATTGCCAATGAATCCTCCTGAATCAGTCCAATAAATGCTAAGGGGAAGGTTGCAGGTGGTGAAGTCTTAATGCTAAGTATCCCTGATCCACTAGTGGATGCTTCAGGGGTCTTCTCCTTGCAATCAGACTAGATAACCCTTGGTGAAGATGATCAGGTGGAGAAATTATCCAGTAAATAAACTGAAATGCACCCTCCAGGGTGGTAGCAGTGGGATCTGCTTCACAGAGGTCTCACGCCCCACCCTGAAACAGGAAGACTGAATGAGAATGTGTCTGCACATCTTAAAGATGATCTCTGTACTTGGAACCTTGAGACTTTTCAGAAACCATGGGTTAAACTCCAGGAGAATGTAGCCTCAGATACGAGTCAAAGGAAGGAACCATCCTGTCCATCTCGTAAGGTGTCACTTTATGTCATTTTACAGGAAATATGAAAGTTAGAAACTAAATATCTTACTTCAAACTCCAATCACAAATGGCACCTGAATGTAGCAACTTTACCAGTGATAACAAGGACAGTGATCCTGAATGTGACAGTAAAAAAGAACTAACAGACCTTGCAGATGAGAGCACTTATAAAGTCAAGAGTAACATCACAGTATAGAGTACAACAATGCAGGAACGTCAAAAAAAAAAAAAGATATAGCCTTCTGAGTGGTAGAGCAGATAACCCAACCTTAAAAATCCATCAAGGATCTATTCTTACCTTTTAAAACTTCTGAGCTGTGGAATGTCATATCTCCAGCAGCTAACAAACATCCCTACATTGTTAAGTTAAGACTGCGCACACAAATTACCAAAAGCATATAATGCCAAAACTAAAACTGAAAAATTTATTTTAATGTGTACGCTGCTTCTATGCTGTGCTGGAATTTGCTGGACTGGACTTAAAGTCTTCTTAAGACACACACAGTCTTGCTGGCTATTTACTGCTGAATCAGAGACACAGAGCTTTGCATGACTCCATCTGTAGTCTGTTTAAAGCACCAAGCCTTTCAAATTGCACACCGATAAAGAAATATATTTTGCAGCTATTTCACTATAAATAGTTACAGATAACTTATTTTTATAACAAATGACACATCCTCTTTCTGTCAGTTTGTAGCATATATTTACAAAGTTTTTCTTCACAAACAGTATAGATGATGACTTTCCTTTCTCCATACAATACCTTGAAACAAGTGTGTTTCTACCAAAATACCTCTCTCTGTCCCTCTTTCTTATGACTGAATTACTACAGTTGTTATATAGAGTGTTAGTCACGCACATAGATTTTTGTTATTTCCTCTTGGTATATTTTTTGGCCTTCTGTGGGAAGTTAGGTAATATCTGTTCTATTGTCCTTTTGTGATTTCTGCTGATGTGAAAATGCACTGCAATCAGAATAACAGAAGTATGAAAGGAAACATCTATTCTGTTGCTATTGAAAAAACATCATGTATTGCTGAGTTTATAAAAAAGGATGTCTGTTAATAGATATTTGTTCTGCAAACATGAGAAAATCATGTAATACTTGCTTCCAATATTGCTTTGTTAGGCTTTTTCTGATACTGTGAAGAAAAGCCTGTCTGTTATACATATAGTATGAATGCCCATTTTATATTGCTAAACTCTATACATATATTCGAGCAAGCTTTTTATTCTATGCTTTATCTTTCAGTATATTTACAACAGAATTAATTTCAGCCTTATAGTCATAATCTCTAACAAAAACAATAAAGCACTTCAAAGCATGATGTACACAAGAGAAAAACTTTTATTAAGCTTAAGTGCTTTTGTTCTTGTTGGCAGAACGTCATCAGAACCTACATAGTTAAATCACCACCCAATATTTATAAATACAAAAAAAACCTCATGTTCACAGCCAATCAATCATAATAAACAATTGACCGCAATTGCTAAATAATTAATAAAATAACATTTAAAATCAAAATTTAATAAATATGCATACATTTAAAAATATTTTTTTAAAAATAAAATAAGATACATTGAAGTTTAGCTGCTCTTATTTATACAATTGAGTTTAAAGCCAGATGGTCATTCAGACCAGGATACTGTGCTGTATTAAGTAACAACTGTCAGTATAGTTCTCTGGCCTCCAATTTGTCCTGCCAGTTACCTCCTCTGTCAGAAATATGAAGTTTCTCCAAAACAAAAAATTCAAACATCTTAAAATTTTTACAAACAATTGAGTGTTTAGAAAATGCATTATGTAACATACCCTTTTCAATGGCATATAGATGCTTATAAATAAGCTCACAAAGCAATCTCTCAGTTTTACCCACGTAAAATGCTTGAAAGGCTGTACATACTGCTAAGTAAACCAAACACTTAGCTGCACAAGTGTACTTACCAGTGACAGCAATTAACCTAGGATAATTCACCTCTCTGACATTCACAGTGTCCACTATAAATCTACACTGGAGCCAACTCCCATATTTTTTCATACCTCTTCCATTTGACATATTTGTAAAAATGTCACCATTATTCCTATTTCAAACAAAGTCTTCAAGTTTTTCCTCCTTCCAAAACCAAACTTGGGTCAAAGTCCTAATTTTTATGTTAGCCCAATGGCGGCAAATACAGACTGCCAATTTTTACTCATAAGAGTTTTGACTTTTTAGGTTTGTGAATTAAAAACTCTAACATGGCTCTAGTATAAATCAATAGCCTTACTACTTTCATTTGTTTTTATAGCCACTATCACTTTCAAAGGTAATGGGGAAAATTTAGTCCCACAATTATTCAATACTTCAGTATCAATCACATTCAATAACTCCCTTAGATATCACCTTATCAAGAACATTTGCTTCAATTTGTCCAACTCATCTAAATATTTTATATCATCAGAAATTAACTGACATAGTCAAATAAACTGTGCCCTTACCAAATTCTTATTTTGCTCCATAGGGTGAGCACTGTAAAAACTGTAAACAACTATTTGAAAAAATATCTTTTCTGAAAATAGTTGATTCAAATTGATTACATTTATTATTCTAAAAATTAAAAACATCCAAATAAGTACAACCTAAATTTTTTCATAGGTAAAACATTATTGTATTATTTAAATACACAAACATTCCTGAAACTTATCAATAAGTCCTTTCCAAAAGCAAAAAAGTCATCTAAAAATGCAAATATAAAGGTATAAAAGACCAAAAGGGATTGTTAAATATAGTTTGTTTCTCACATAAGCATTATAATATTTGCAAAAACAGGGGCAAACACTGCCCCCCAATTTCCTCCCAATTCATTTGCTGAAAATAGCCCCTCTCAAAATAAACATAATTTTTATTTAAAACCACCCTATCCACTGTTCAATTAACAAAACATCTTGGTGCTCCAATTTTTTATTATAAAAAGAGTATTATGTAGCCATTGTAGACCTCTCTTGTGTAAAATCACAAGAAATAAATCCTTTTCATCAATAATAATTAACCAAATCTGAGGGTCATAAGAACTCTCAGCCACTTTAGTCAAAATGTCCCAAGAGGCCTTTAAACTATGTAGGAAATCAACCAAACCAACCAACCAAAAATATGTTTAACTGCCAGTCTGCAAGAAATCACCAATGGTTCTGTCTTTGAACCAGAAGAGGAAATAGTTGGCATCATTGGAGGGTTGTGAATATTTTTATGACTCTTCAGCATCCCAAAGATATTGTGTTTAAAAATTACTCCATGTAATGGAAACACAACAAATACCACCAGGAAGATTCAAATTGAAGGAGCTAACCCTTTGAAATATACTGTTATTGAATGTAAGGGTTTAAAATTTTACAGTTTGAGTTATATAAACCCAGACCAGAGCTTTATCTCTTTGCTATCAAAAGGGATTACTTTTTTATTGATCCATTGATAAATTCAGTCTTGTGGATTTCTTGATGGAATTGAGACTATTTTCACATTTTTGATAAACTAAATTTGAGTTTGCTTTATAGCTATAATCATGACCCATCTTCATTTTACAGTTTTAGGGGATGCTGTGCATTCAGTTCCCCACTTAATTCCTATCTTTAAATATATGAAAAAGTCTGAGACAGATATGAGTACCAAGGCTACAGCAAAACATTTTAAACCTTTTTATAATCTTATAATCTTATTAAGGAGGAGGCCAACAAGTTAAGGACCCTCATTTCTGTCTGATCTTTAAGAATTATAAAAGTAAAGTCCAGGACACAAACGTAGATGCAAATCTTCTTATATTCTCACAAAATACAGCAGATGAGCGCTTTCGTCTAATGACTAGACTTCATCAGATAAAAGCACTGGTACCAGTAACAACTTTTATACATCAAGTTTCAATTAACAAATACACTTAATTAAAATTTAAAGTGATATACGTATTCACTATTAACTATCCTGTTTTAATATATCATATAAAAAACTATAGGACGTATTTATAGTATAAATGGATAAAGTTAAAACCATTTGTACAATCTCAAAGTTGTAAAATCATTTTTAAACATAACTCAAGCTGATTACATGCTTTCAGCTTTTTTGTGTAATACAGATTTTATACTAATATAGTCATTAAGACCTGGTGGGGAATTAGATTTAAGCCTGAGTTGCCATAACAATTCCCTGTATAATAAAGTATTTTTCATATCACCCCCTCCCCTCAAAAAATCCTTTGTGACTGAGTCAATTATACCAAATTTAAATCCTACAAACAAAGAACAAGATACACTGTGTTTGTACAAAGCATTTGTTTCCTTATGGGTCCTAATGTCGTATAAATGTTCATAGATATGGTCCTTAAACGGTCTTTAAAAAAAACAGATGCTGTTTTTAGTTCGTCATCTCCACGCTCGGCTGGCGCGAGTGATAGTGGAGGGTTGCAGAGACAAGAGGTCAGTGCTGGCATAATTACCAATCATGCAGGGCTTAGAAAAAATGGATTTCACCCTTCGGAAAATCAGCAAGGGGCGGACCAGGATAAAACAACCGTTGGAGGTTATTTTCTACAAAGAGGTACTGATTTTGAACCTAAACAGCGGTCTGGCTGTTCAGGTCTTAAAACATCTAACAGTGATGGATTTTTGGTACAAAAGAACCCTGGGTTTGGTCAGGGTATGTGTTTTAAAGACATTTTAGAGAGAACTTACCATTTTAATGCTGATATGGATGGTCATAATAAACATGATGACGCTGGAAAGGAACATGAGACTGCACTTACGCTTAAGGAAATGATATTTGTATTTGAAAATAAGTTATTTAAATTAAAGCATGTACAAATGGATAACAGTTACCTGAAATGTTGTTTGGCTCATAAAATAGTGCCACAAGGGTTGAGGTTATATAAATACCCTTTTTGTATAATATATACAGAAACCAGCATTAAAGATTTTCATAGTTTTTTTGATTCATGTAGTTTAGGTCTTATTGAACGTATGGTGAAATGTAACGAAGCATTTTTAGTGACTTTAACTGCAGAAATGAGTAAGTTGAATGCTGACATTGTTAATGATTTATTATTTTTTGAATATGAGAGGTTGTATGAGAGTATATTGATTAAAACGGAGAAAAGAATTCAAAGCATATATATTACCAAACAAAAGAAATTTCTAAGGGACAAAAAACAATATGAAATGGGGAAGGCTTATGTAGGTCCTTTCAAAAGAATTAACAGGACACAAGGACATTTGCCTAAAATCAATCATGAAAAGGGACATTGGGAAACTAATTTAGTTTTCGATAAAGCCCCTGAACCAATTAGTTTTCGATAAAGCCCCTGAACCAATTGACCAAGAATTTGATGATAACAACAGACATAGACCCTTAGATGAACTTGATTCTTTTGGAGGGAAGGGGGAACATTTTTTTCTCCCCAGGAGGTCAGAAAGGTTAGCGAGCAAGAACAGGTTCCCTCCAGACCCAGGACACTTGGACAGGCACTACGGGTGGAAAAATGTAGTGAAGGGAACGAGATAGTACAAAAGGAAGACAGTTGTGGTATTCTTTATGAATATAAGGGATTCAAAATTTTCAATTACACTAGTTATAATTTAACTAAATTACATTTTAATTTATTCTCTAAGGGATTTAAATTTGTTAAGACACAGTATGGTGCTATAGCAAACATGTTAGTGGATTTGAAGTTGTATCTAAGAAAATTAAATTTAAACATCATATTCAATCAAGGTAAAGATACCGCCACTGACAACTACAGGGGGGAAGGGGCCTTGACAAGACACAGTACATACAATCCCCCACTTCAACCCACCTTGTTATTATTTGAAAAAGTTGTTACTGAGGAAATCTATGAATCCTATGCCAACAATAGATGGCAGAGGGAACATTCAAATTTGACTACGGAAGAAAACATTTTGTTACAAGAATTACAGACGCAAAACGAACTGCGTATTATGAAAGCTGACAAGGGTGGGGGTGTGGTAATTTACAATGTAGAAGATTATAATAATGCTATTACCAATATTTTATTAGATAGTGCAACTTATACACCTGTGTCTATTAATCAAACTCACATAGCTTACAGTAGAATTGACTTTATACTGGAAGAATATCTATTAGAAAATAGGATCGATTCTAAAACTTACAATTTTTTAAAACAATTGTATCCAAATATTCCTAATATCTTTGGAGTCCCAAAGGTGCACAAATCTTTACACGCACTGCCTTTTAGACCTATAGTATCTGCAAAGAATTCTAAAACCCACCCGTTGGCCCTTTTAGTGGATAGACACATCAAAGATATAGTTAATAAAACCCCACATTTAATCAAGGACTCATGGGAATTTTTAAGTAAAATGACCCAGCAGCTTTGGAGTGCAGACTGTATTTTTCTCACTACTGATGTGAAGGATCTCTTCACTTGTATTCCTAGAAGGGAGGGATACGAATATTTTAGTGAATGCCTATTTAAACATTCTACTTTATCTAGGGATAGAATTCTTTTGGTGTTAGAACTTATGGAGGTCATTCTGGATTCCAATTACATCCACTTTCAAGGAGAATATTACCAACAGATCAGCGGTATAGCTATGGGAACAGCATGTGCTCCAACATATGCTAATTTGGTATTACTTGAATGGGAAAATAGGTTGTTTTTCCCTCTGTTTTTTACCACCATATTAAGTTGTATTTGAGATTTTTGGATGACATTTTTGTGCTATGGAATGGGACCAAAGAAGAATTGCACAAAGTTATGGAATATTTGGATTCATGCACTCATTTTCTTTCGTTTACACACACATATAATGAATATTATATTAATTATTTGGATGTTACTATTTCTAAGACGATCAGTGGTTTCAAATCAAACATCTACAGGAAAGCTACTTGGTGCAATAGTTATTTACACTTCACTAGTCACCATCCGACTGCACAAAAGAAAAGCTTAATTAAGGGCCAAGCAGTTAGGATAGCCATGATGACCTCTGACTACCATGACTTAGAACAAGAAATGGTTTTACTAGGTAAATATTTTAGTGAGAGGGAATACCCCATTGAAATGGTCACTGAAATTCTAAACGAGGTTATGAATGAATGGGGTGTAAAATATAAGGCCCTTTTAGGTCAACCCCTTCAGAACACAAAAGTGGTTTTGGATGAGAGAAGAAAATACAATACATCATGTATTATTCAATACAGTATATTCTCGGAGGTATTTTCACGCATAATTAGAACCAACTGGAACTTAATGAAAACAAAAAAGGAGGTACATCAGTTAGTGGGTATACAACCCATTTTCACTTACAAGGTGGGAATGAATTTCAAGAGGACCTTTGAACATGGAAAAAGGGAATCTGTACAATACAGGGTAACCACTCCTTGTGGAGCGTGCAGTGTTTGTACCTATATATGGGGAGAGGCAACTGTAAAATTAAGCAATGGCCTGAACAGTACAGTAAGATTTATCAAAGGGAATTGTAAGTCCAAAATGTTAGTTTACATGGCTATATGCACTGCATGCAGTGCATATTATATAGGAAAAACTGAAAGGACATTTAAGGACCGTATCTATGAACATTTATACGACATTAGGACCCATAAGGAAACAAATGCTTTGTACAAACACAGTGTATCTTGTTCTTTGTTTGTAGGATTTAAATTTGGTATAATTGATTCAGTCACAAAGGATTTTTTAAGGGGAGGGGGTGATATGAAAAATACTTTATTATACAGGGAATTGTTATGGCAACTCAGGCTTAAATCTAATTCCCCACCAGGTCTTAGTGACTATATTAGTATAAAATCTGTATTACACAAAAAAGCTGAAAGCGTGTAATCAGCTTGAGTTATGTTTAAAAATGATTTTACAACTTTGAGATTGTACAAATGGTTTTAACTTTATCCATTTATACTATAAATACGTCCTATAGTTTTTTATATGATATATTAAAACAGGATAATTAATAGTGAATACGTATATCACTTTAAGTTTTAATTAAGTGTATTTGTTGATTGAGACTTGATGTATAAATGTTGTTACTGGTACCCATGCTTTTATCTGATGAAGTCTAGTCATTAGACGAAAGCGCTCATCTGCTGTATTTTGTGAGAATATAAGAAGATTTGCATCTACGTTTGTGTCTTGGACTTTACTTTTATATTTGAATTGGTTTCATTTTCTTACTTTGATCTTTAAGAATTGCAAAGCCTGATAAAGCTGTGGGTTGTATTAATGACAAGTGATGATTATTCACATAGAATATTGGACTACATGAAATATGGGTCCTTTATCGTTTAAGTCTCTAAAATGACATTTTTGTGGCTTATAAAAAGATTGATTTGTGGTTGAAAGAAACCATGGTTGATTTTGGATTAAATAAGGACATGGTTGCTTTTTTCAGTACCACATCCAGTTATATACAATATCTTCAGGATTTTGATGATTCATAAAATATTTCACAACCCTCCAATGAGGCTGATTGTTTCCTCTTCTGGGTCAAAGATGGAACCATTGGTGATTTTTGTAGGCAGAAAGTTAAAGAATTTTTTGGTTTGTTTCCCACATATTTTAAAGGAATCTTGGGACCACCAAAATGAGGGTGACAGTTGTAGTACCCTTGCATAAATGTTATCCCTCTACTGACCCTGAGAATTACATACCTATTAGCCTCTATGGTATTATTTGCAAGACTACAGAATGTATTATAGCTGAACTAATAAACAATGGTATAAGTGAACCTATATCTATAGATAAACACCAGTTTGTCTCTGCATGGATAAGAAGCATACAGTTCATATTGCTTATTTGGACTTCATACTATCCATCATGGGATTACTGACGAGCTATCCATTTCTAAATGAACCCATTTGGTCTAGACAGAAAAATATCACCAGCAGTATCCCACAGGGCTCTGTCCTGAGCCCTTTCCTCCTTGATATATATATATATATATATATGGGTCTACTTTCATACACCGAACGTACGAATCACCGACACACACATCCCCGACCCCAAACAACCGACAACACACCACACCGACACCGCAACATACCGAACAACAAAACACCGACACAAAATACGCCAAATACACAAGCACACAACAACACATCCACTAACCTAAACCTAAACCCTAACCCTAACGTCCGACACTATCGCACACTTCACCGACCTGCACCCTAACCCTAACTCACTTACCCACCCCTAACCCAAGCACCGACACCATCGCACACTTCACCTACCTGCACCCTAACCCTAACTCACTTACCCACCCCTAACCCAAGCACCGACACCATCGCACACTTCACCTACCTGCACCCTAACCCTAACTCACTTACCCACCCTAACCCAAGCACCGACACCATCGCACACTTCACCTACCTGCACCCTAACCCTAACTCACTTAACCCGTCCCAAAACTACAGTCCCTCACTATCACACACTTACCTAACCCGAACCCTACCTCCGACACAAACACACACTCACCTGTCCCACAGCCTAACCCGACATCCCACAATTTCGCACACTTACCTGACCGCTCCTAACTCCGTCACTGTCGCACACTCATCATGTAACGATCGCACATTTCCCTTGTCGGTCTTTCCGCTGTCGGCGAATCTCCCTGTCGGTGAACCTACCTGTCGGTCGTTTAGTCTCCTCTTCCCGCGTGTCGGCGAATCGTCGGTTCGGTCTCCCGAAGTAGACCCATATATATATATATATATATATATATATATATATATATATATATATATATATATATATTCCCTCTCTCTGACATAAAAGACAATATCAAAGGACTATGGCTAAACAAGTTTGCTAATGATTGTAAACTGGGGGGGGGGGTGTTAAATCCCATTCTAATACATAAATTCTCCACCAAGGGCTAGCTCAGACAAATGCTTGTGTATTAATCATGGGCTTACTTTCAACATCACGAAAAGCAGCTTAGTTTCCATTAGTAAATCTAGCATCAATACTGAGTACTTAATTAATAAAATAACAGTCAAATACATACCTCTCAACTGTCCAGATTTTTGCAGAATGTTCAAAATTTTTGCCTTCAATTTTTAGTCTGTTTCTCATAAAAGTGTGGTTTTCTAGCAAATCACTGGCAAATAATTGAGGCTCACATTTGAATTTCAAACTTCATATCCTTCAGAAAATTCATGCTAATGCAAGCCTGTTATTCTATTTTAAGAGCAATATTTAACAAGTGTCCCTATTTTGGGCTTTTGCCCCCCCCCCCCCATTATTTGTGCCTTTGCCCAGATTTGTTGCACCAAGAGGTTGAGAGGTATGGTCAAATGTGATACTATCATCAGGGCTTTGGGTATATATGTTGATAACAGACCCTTCTTTGATGACTACATCTCTGTGGTGGTTATAAAATCCTTCTACCTTGCACAACTTATCCTTTGTGGCATTTCCTCAAAGTCCAAAGAAGTTACAATCTCTTTTTATTTGTCCCTTATTAAGCACATCATTGAATATAATGTACATTTCAGCATGTACCACACTAAGCACCTAAACCAGCTTTAGAGATCTCAGCATTTCTGACCAAAAAGATCTCAGGTTTCAGTATCCTTAGTTACTCTGATAGACTAAAAACTCTGTCCCTCTACTCAGTTTCGTACAGATTCCTGATGGGTGATCTCTGCTTGGCCGTCCACACTAGGAATGACCCAGAACTCTTTCACCTAAACAGAGAGAGTGTTAAAGTAAATGTGCTGTACAAACCTAAACCAACCCCATTAACAATACCAAATGGCATGACAGATACCCTAAACCAACATATTCCCCATTTCTGAAATATACTACCCTTATAGAATACTTCCCTAGCGACCTTTAAAACCAATCTAGATAACTGGATAGGTAATGGCAAAGTTTCACTGAGGATATATGGAGAAATTGAATTAATGGCAGACATTGTTAGTCTTTGACCAGTATTGAATGATGTGGCTGAGGGCCTCAGTGGTCGTCATGGCTATAAGCTTAGTAACAATCTATGAATCTATTATGAAAGTTCTGGTCTGATTTGGAGTACAAGCAGATTGTTTTGATTTATTTGTGTCCATTTTATGGAGTTTAGTTACAGTATATAGTTCAGGTATAGCAACAATTGAAAACTCAGTTTTGGCAGTTTGCAATCCATGGAATCAGTTTCCTGATGCATTTTGGAGGTATATAACTAAGGATTAAAGAGAGTTATGAACACAAAAGGATCTGGTAATAAGCAGAGTCAGAAAAGATAAATTCTACTCTACAAAAAAATGTACAGAGGTTTTCACTGTTGCCAAAAGCTTCACAGGAGTAAAACTGGATGAAATCCATGTAATTCACAATGTTTTTAATGAGAATTATATAATAAATTTGGTGGAAATCACATTAGAAGTTTGGAGCTTTTTAAAGTAAGGAAT
Source organism: Protopterus annectens (assembly GCF_019279795.1). NCBI lineage: Eukaryota > Metazoa > Chordata > Ceratodontiformes > Protopteridae > Protopterus > Protopterus annectens. The sequence continues at coordinate 538,599,242 of NC_056749.1, forward strand.
CATTGTACTATTCCAAGTTGTTTCAGGGGTGTCTTATTCAAAAGCTACAATCCGTAGCTTTGAATTCAATAATAGGTCATATCAGCATGGTATGAGATAATGATCTCCCTAAAGTTAGATGGGCTAGAGAATATGTTTTCTGACTTTGGCAGATACTTATTAGACAAAGATTTAAATTGTCATCTACCATTGTCCCTAGATCTTTAATCTTCTTCTTCTTCTTCTTCTTTCAGCTTTTCCCGGTTAGGGGCCGCCACAGTGGATCACCTGTTTCCATTTCTTCCTGTCCTCTGCATCTTGCTCTGTCACACCAACCGCCTACATGTCCTCTCTAACCACATCCATAAACCTTATCTTAGGCCTTCCTCTTATCCTCTTACCTGGCAGCTTCATCCTTAGCATCCTTTTCCCAATATACTCAGCATCCCTCCTCAGCACATGTCCAAACCAACACAATCTTGCCTCTCTAGCTTTGTCTCCAAACTGTCCAACCTGGGCTGACCCTCTAGTATACTTATTCCTAATCCTGTCTACCCTCGTCACACTCAGTGCAAATCTTAACATCTTTAACTCTGCCACATCAAGCTCTGACTCCTGCCTTTTTGTCAATGCCACTGTCTCCAACCCATGTAACATATCTGGTCTTACTACCCTTTTGTAGACCCTCCCTTTCACTCTTACTGGTACTCATCTGTCACAAATCACTCGTGACACTCTTCTCCACCCACTCCACCCTGCCGGTACTCTCTTCTTCACCTCTCTTCCACACCCGCCATTACTCTGAACTGTTGATCACAAGTATTTAAACTCATAATAATGGCTTTAATAATGGTGTCGCCTTCTTAATAAATCTCATAAGGCTGCATTTATTGGCCTTAACATTGAGGCCATTACTATTGTACCATTCATATGTTTGTGCAGGAAAATTCAAATTCCAACACCACAGTCCAAGAATTATGTTGTAATAATCCAAAAACTGTGTTGTTAATTTTATTCACATGCCAAATCAGTACTCCAGAGTTAGGACACATACAACACTACCTGGTGAAAACACTATCCTCACTGCAATGAAGTATTAATTGTCATTTTCCATCTTCAAATAAAATAGGGATGTGGCATCACAAAATACCATTAAATAGAACAATAGTTTAAAATGTAAATAAACACACAAAAAACTTGAATCTATTATAATTCTTGAACCAGTATGTTTGATACAAATACAAAAATCAAGATTAAAACTTAGTCATAATTATAAAAAAAATCTTAATACATGTGACATCCAGTGATATATATGAAACATCATAATATACTTATTTGCAATGTTGTATATGAAAGCATCACAGTAGACTCAATTACAATGATGCACATACAATTTTATGGAATAACTACAAGCATACATATACTATCCAGTAACCAAGCAAAACAAGTTGTACTTCTTCATTCAGTCTGCAGGCAAGAAATCCCCCAAATGTGTTATCTGTCTTTGTTCTTTTTTGTCAAAACGTCCTGGCATCCCATTTTATTATCTGTGGTTCTTCTTAGCTTATCTATGCCATCCAACATAAAAGGTGCTCCATAGATGTTTCAGTTTATGCTGAAATAAAACATTATTATGTTTACTATAACATTTTTCAATTAAATGCTCAAATATATATGTGTTTAATATCCTGGAAGTTTTACCAATATAGAAAGCTGAGCAGGAACATAAAGCCGGGTAAGTTGTCCATTCAGTTCTACACATGATTTAAATGTTGTATTCAAAAAAATAGTTGTACTAGCTGAATAAAAATTCTTATTTTTAATACATTTAATCATGGAACAATTTCCATATGGTGAGCTAACTGCCATATTAGTGTCCATAATAGTGCTTTCAATTAGTTCTCAGTATCTTTAAAATAATTTAAAAGAACCCAAGTTACAAGCTATTGTTTTCCCTATCCTTGAATTTGTCATGCAACATGTTAGATCAGAATTACTATACAAAATATCAAAATGTTTGTTAATTTATTTAATGTTATTATTGTAGGCTATTAAAAACGTTTTTTGTTCATTACGAGATTCATTATATGTTAGCAATCATAGTCATGGAGTACTATCTACCATTCTCTTGTTTTCATTAATACATTGCTGGCAGTAACTACTGTGGATAAATCTGTGTTCTGCTGAACTCCTCTGATATTTTTCTTCCTTGTAACAGGGCATTCTTACTAAATGACTTTCTCTGTAGTGTAGCATTCAAAATATCAGCACAGTTCTTAGTTATTAATGTAGCCAAAATAAGTAAACCATAACAATGAGTGCCATCTACAATTGCAAGGTACTGCCACTGGTGAATCATTAGCTCCCATTTCTGCAGACTTGCTCAGGGGATACTGGAAAGGTATGATTATTTATGTTGCCAGTCACAATTTACAACTGACAACCATGGATATAGGGACGAGCCACAATCTATATCTGACAACCACAGATATGGGGCCAGTTACTGTCTATATCTGACAACCATGTATATGGGGCCAGTCATAATCTATATCTGACAACCATGACTATGGAGTCGGTCACAATCACTACCTGACAAACACGGGTATGGGGCATACGTATTTACATGACTACTAGCTTATATAGAAACTGACATAGTTGAGTTACAGCAATTTATGGTATATCTTAATGAAAATATATTTATCATCCCTCCATCTTGTCTTTTTGGATACATTAACAAACAATCATTTTGATGGCATTTTGAATATTATACTATATTATGCCATACTATACAGAAAGCCTTTTAATAAGAATACCTTGTTATAATCCACTAGTTGTCACCCAAATCACATAATAATTAAAAAACTCAAGTTCCAGTTACTAAAATTGAACAGTATGTGTTCACAGGAATATGAAAATCAGAGGAGTTCAGCAGAACTGACTCAAGTCCTAGGATATAGAATGATTCTCACTGGTTGTATAAACTGCCTACCGCAGGTAAATCAAGTCAAATGATGGTGAGAAAATGATGGCTACAATTAGAAATACCTCATTATTGACTTATTAGCATATCTCTAAATTACATTTTAATACTAGAGCTGTCAGACCCGATAGCAGTAGTATTTTCACTGGCATCCTATGCATTGTGTTGGCAAAGGCAGCCCCCTATACTCACACTCACACACACACACACACACACACACACACACACACACACACACACACACACACACACACTCTCTCCTATACACATATATCCACCCAACAACAAACTAGCTCCCCTGAAGCTGATCAAACTCATGGAAATAATCACCCAGTGACCCACACATGTGCTCCAAAACACACACACCCACACACACTTAGACCCTCAATTCCCCACCTAACCTTCTAATGTAACCATCTAGGCAGACACACACACACACACACACACACACACACACACACACACACACACACACACACACACAAAATCATCTGACTTCATTCATGCACCCACAGACAGGCATACACACACTTACCTCGCCCCAGCATAGAATCTTTACTTAACTTGACTGCATTGCAACTGCTTCTACAGGAGTGAATTGAATAGATGACTGCTGTCTTTTTAAGACATATACTTTGTCCTCCAGCAGTGGAAAATTACACAGTTAGGTCATTGCTTGGTAATATAAATCAGGAGCTGCATGCATTTCTTGGGGAGAATACATTTCTAATTAGCATTAGTCACTCCCCTGGATTGCCACATTAGCATGAGGCTTGATCAGCAGGACCATCCGTCCCATTAAGACATTTGCCAACTGGAAATCTCAGCTTTAGGGCAGTGTAGGGATCACAAAGGCTTACAGAGAGTGAGACAAAGACTTTCTTAAAGCTCTCTGCTCATGGCAAGCTTTTCTAAATCCACAGAAAGATTCAACTACAAGGATTTTAGACAACAATGTATTAATGAAGCCAAGAGAGTGACAGATAATAGTCAAAGACTAGGGCTGCTAACATATAAAGAACCTTGTACTTATGAACAAGAAATGTTTTTAATGTTATAGCTTATGGTATCAATATCAATAACATCAAAGAATTTCTTAACAAGTATTCTGATATTTTGACTCACACAACCACTAACACCCCTAAGAAGGGGAATACAGCAACTTAATACTGTGAACATTTTCCATATGTAAATATATTATTAAAAATAAGAAGTTTTCTTCAGCTAATACATCTAAACTTTTTGAAATATGCCATTTAATTACATGTAGAACTCTATGGGTTTTATAAGTTGGTAAAATTTACAGGATGTTGAAAACACATATAATTGAGAATTTAAGTGATATATGTTATAGTAAAAATAATAACACTTTATTTATGCACAAACAGAAATACCCAGAAGCATATTTTATGTTGTAAAGCATAGATAAGCTAACAAGAGCCACAAATAGTAAAATGGGATGATATGAAACTTTGATAACTAAACAAGAAAGGTGGATAATAAATTTAGGGCTTCTCTTGTCTCCAAGATTGAATGAACAACTATAGCTTTTCCCTTTGGGGAACTAGATAGTGAATGTATGTTTGTAATTACTAATTAAAATTGCAGGTGCATCATTGTAAATGAATAAGTTATGATAGTTTGTATACATCACTGGATGGCACCATGGAATAAGGTGCATTTTATAAATGAGTCTGAGTTTGAAATCATGATTATTGATTTTGTACCAAACAAATTTATTAGAGAATTGCAGTAGACATTAAGGTTTTGTTTCATATTTATTTATTTATATTTTTGAGTTATGGTTATATTAAATGATGCTCTGTGACAATGATTCTTGTTTTAATTAATAAAGGGGAATGATGGTTAGTACTAGGTTCTACTGAGGAAGAAGTTGCCACTGAAAACAGTCTATATTTTCTGTTCTTGTCTTGACTTTTGACTCCCATTTTGGCATGTGAATAAAATGTGATTTACAGCAGAGTTTTTTAGCTTATTGCAGTATAATTTTTGGAATTTTGATTACAGTAGTTTTGATTCTGGGTCTATGCACACAGAGCATCTAAATGAATGGGTCTATGTTAAATCATCAAACGCTTAAAAAAGCGAACACTGATTTATCGAACCCATGTAAGTGAAAGCTTACAATCTCGAACACTTAGAACAACGATTTAATCACAGTTCCACAAAAAAAAATTTTAAAACATTACATAAAGTGGGGGGCTGTGCCCCCTACACCCACCTGCTTAAATATACCAACTCCAAGATCGCACTACAGTCACGAAAACAGCAAAGTAATGGAAGCGGCCACTCGCTTATATGCCATTTCGCTATTTTGCCTTTTTGTCCTTTCAAGTTCGATCAGAATGCATTCAAAAGAATACATTTTCGATCATTTAATAGGAACCATAAATGAACTCTTGCATATTTGGACTGTCAATGTACTTTTTATTTATTTATTTTTTTAGACCATCTTCAAAAACTTTAGCTTTACGTTATTCTGTCTGTAGTTATTAACATATGTTATTATCTAGAGCCTCCTTCTTACTTTTATAGCTGAGGTGTACAGTGCAAAAAAAAATGAGGGATATCAGTATAGAGCATTGTGGAATACCACTGATAACCACCAGTGAGATGGACTGGCAACCCTGACGTGTTACATTCTGTTGCTTAACCAGTGTACATCTATTCAACTACATATGAAGTGATATTTACTGCATCTGTCAATTATTCCCTTATGTAGAAAAATGCTCTATTTCTTAACAAGGTTAAATTAAGATCTGCAGCATGCACTGCCAGTCCTTTATCAAGTACTGATGCTATCTCTTCAGATAATGCAATGGGATTCAAAAGACAGGATCTTCTCTTAACAAAGCCATACTCTTCCGTATCTAGCAGTAGTGCTATAGCCTCTTAAATAATAAATGCATGATGCTTGTCGAGGATGGAGAAAAGAAAAGAAACTACATCAGTGAGATACAGTTTGTTAATCTTGCTATGCCTAAAGCATTCTGGAGAGATATTCAAAACCTGTTAGGAGGAAATAGTTATCCTATAACTCCATTCATTTATGACACTGAGACATGACTGCTGCTCAGACGGTAGAGTAATTTGACATTTATTTCTCAGGTACACAACTATTTAAGATAAGTTTAATGTTAATCAAAGTTACATAATTCTGTTACCAAACTACATCCCACGGTATGATTTCTATCAGTAGGATCCTTTCATACTGAGACGAGTATCCGTGGGGTAATCTGGAAGAAAATTCTGAGCAGGCAGGAGATGTGGTTCTCTGTCTACCCATGGCATTTTACCAATAGTCCTTAATGTGGCTTTTGATATTGTTGTTAAACTAAATTACTAATGCTAATAAACTACTTACAGAATGTTTGATAAGCCATCTTTGAAAAGAGGCTATAATTGCACTTCTTCACAAAAGTAAATCCAATTATGGCAGCAATATAATCTAGCTAATAGCACCTCTCTGCCTATTTAAAAAAAAAACTTTGAATCTTTAACCCAGAAAAAAAATATATCATCATACTTTCTTGTCAAACATCATTTATTGCAATGTTACAATGCTAATCAAACAGCAAATGAGATTACCAGGGAGTCTATATCCTGCAAATTGTGCTTTGTAGGCTATATCCCCAAACCATAGACCTAGCTGGAATTTTAAGTTATTTAGGTTTGTGGCCTGTTCAATAGGAAAAAATGTTTCATCAGAAAAGTATTGTGTTGCTCAGTAGCAACCACATAGTTATTAATCTTACTTTAAGTAGAAATGTGAAGTGAAATATAACCTAATGATTGTTGCTAGTAATACTACATGGGCATTAGGACAGCTCTTAGTAACCTTTATTTTATTTATTTATTTATTTTACATTTGTTAACCGGGCTGGTCTAACTGGATATATTTCCATTTTCAGTAGAGGCCCGGGGAGAAAAGCTCCACATAGAGATAAAAACAGTTACATAGTATGCAAAAAATGAGCAGAAATAAAATGAGGTGGGAATAGACAAATATACAGTATAACATCATAGGATTCAACATTCTCAAAATAAAAGTGGAAACTTATTTCACATTATTTTATATTTAGGATGTAAAAAGAAAGTAAAAAAGAAAAGATATTCAAAACGAAAAGAGTGAGTAGATCAGTTAAATTTATAAACTGTCAGTAATAAGAAATGAACCAGAAGGAGGAGAAGGATATTAGAGAGGTAACTCTTATAAAGTGACGGTAAAGTTTTAAACAGGCTTGCCGTCAGCATAAGATTTCAGGTGAACAGAGATCTTCCTTGTAAAACATTTCTGCACTCTTTCCAACCTACCGATATTTCACATATTATAAATGCAAAAAGTCATACAATAATCAATAGATGGAAAGACAAATGACATAAAGCCAGCTTATCAGCAGGGTACCTTGAAAATGTTGTAAATAAAACATCTTTAACAATGTTAAAATACCTCCTCACTATCAGATGGGCATTAACTGTCAATAGTAACACCAAGCTCCTTAATTTAGTTCACCCTTGGCAAAAGATGAATGCCCATTGAATAAGGACATTCCTTGATATTGGAGCCTCACTGCAATTCACTACAGTTCTTGGTACTGAATGAGATTTATTTTGCAGTTTTCCAAAACAGAGTCCATAAGACACTCACTGGGATTCAATAACATCTACACTGTGTCCACGGTTCTGAGTGAAAAGACAACACAGACGTAACTCAATCCTTCTTCCTCCTCATTTTAGTTTTCCTATTGATATTCTTCCAGCTTTAAAAATTGACAGGGGTTCATATAGGTTACCACAAAGTGTAGACTACATGCACACTTAGTTTAATCTGAGTAGAAAGTACAAAGAATGTGGTAGGAATGTTTTTAAATACATATTGTACATTTAGTGTAGGCTTTATTGAATCTGGCCCATTAAAGACCTTGCTGAGTACTCAGACTGCAAGTAGTTATGCCATCTTTGGTTGTAGTCTAGAGGACAAAATGGAATTCCTTCTTATTACTTTGCTACAGTGGTTGGGAACCCAGTTACAAATCCATCTAACAATAAGGCTGTTGCCATGCAGTGCAGACAATGTCTACAGTACACATGGTGTGGGGTGGTATCAAAATGCTTTAGCCAGGTGAAGATGTATGGCATCCATAGAGGTGCCAATGTCAATGGTCTCAGTTACATTATAGTGAAATCTAATAAAGCATGATGTATACACGTTTCTGTATGCAAAACTATACTGATTCAGATCTATGATTAAAAAGACAAAGAAATCAAACTCATAACCAACTTTCTCCCCACACATCCCATCATTGGCATGCTCTCTTGGCTCAAATTACAATACTGCCTCACATTTTCCCAGATTTTTACCACCCACAATATCATCCATAAACCTAGTAACTGTTCATCCCTCACTAGTGTCTTAGAACCCTACATCCCCACCAAATCTGTATGCTCTAATAACAAACTCTTATTACAGCTAATAAGATCATACAGTACTGCTGCAGACTCCTTGTACTACACCTAAGTTGCTAGGCTATGAAACACCATTCGTCTATCACTAAGAAAGAACCTCTACACAAACCTATTTAAAATAAATCTGAAGGTAAACCTAATAGACTCCTTGCCCTGTAATTGCTCCATTCAAATTTAAACCCACACCCAGCAAAACTCTATCTTACCACCTTTTTTGTGTGTTTTTCTCTTTTTTGTTCTCTCCATCTAACCCTGTCCCATCTCAAGCTTGCTTTCTGACTTCCTTCCATTTTCATCCATTTTCTCTCTCTCTCTTTCTCACTCTCTCTAATTATACTCTCCCCACCATATCCCCTCTCACTACCTCCTTATCTCTTCTCCCCATTGCACAGTATCCTTAAACTCAACTATCATATATTTTTTCTTCTCTATTTTACTTACAGATATGCAGTCTATTTTGTCTCTACTATTTACTCCCATCTCAAACTCAGTACTCTCTCTCTCTCTGCTACAGTGAAATAATTTATACTACTGCATTATCCATATACTATACAACTTTTTGTTAAATATAAGAGATTATTTAAGTTTGCCATTGATGTAATTAGAAACACTCATATCTGAATTATGGTGCCTGTTATTTATGGCATTCTATAAATTATCTATATGCAAAAATTAGTTATGTTGACTGAACCAGGTTTCAGTAATTATTGCAATATCAGACCTAGCTTAAATAAACATACACTGTAAAACCAGTAACTTCTTGTCTAAACTCCATGATGATATATGAGGAATTTTACAGTGTTGTCAATCCTCTTTAAAGTTACGGACTATCATCAGATCAGCTAAAATTTCAGCCAGGTGGACATTTTATAAAATCATGGTTGAGAAAATAAGAGAGGAACACTGGTATGATGTTCGCCCTGTTTGATTCTTGGCTGGGGTGCATTCTGTGTGGTGTCTGCATGTCCTCCCCTTGTTTACATGGGTTTCCTTCCACATTTCAAAGGCATGTAGCAGGTGGATTGGACACACTAAATTGGCTCTAGGTGTGTGTGTGGTGCAGATGAACTATGGCAGCAGGGATAGCCACCCAGTGGTGTAAACCTTGTCTCTAGATGATTGTTACGGTTGAAGCGACACCCAACCCCATATGCAAAAAATGGGAAAAGGGATCGTGCATGGGTGGATTTGTTGAGAAAATAGATTCAGTTCTGAGCAATAGATATGGGGAAACATATGTGTATACACTTTCTTGATCTTTCTAAAGCTTTTCACATAGTCAATTACAGACTCCATATAGTGAGTTTATTAGTTGATAACCTCTTGGACAATAGGCTATAAAACTTCACGTGGAATGGTGTATTGTCTGGACTCAAGATTATCAGAACAGGCATCATTCAGGGTTCATGCAAAGGTCATTCCTGTTCATTACAATTGTACTAAAATGTGGCAACATAGCAGTAATGCCAAAGTATTACATCATGTAGAAAATACCACAGTCAAATGGTAATGGCTTCAAAAATGTTGTGTCATTTAAAATGGCCTACAAAGAAGCTTGCTTAAAATGGTATTGCTAAATACTAGTAAAACTAAACTGTTATAGTTTAATGGGAAATCTCTTTATAAATATTACAATGTTAACCAATACAATCAGTAATATACTTGGAGCTATAACAGAAGCAGGAACACCATCATGTACTTGGACCATAATTTCTCATTCCACATTTGAATACTGAATGTTGCTAGTAAAGAGCATAGAGACCTCTGCCTACTCTACAGGTTCAGATCATATTTGGACCTTGAAGCCAGCAAGGGCCACAATGAAAAGTGTTCCCGCTTTACAAGGCTAAATAACATCAATATTTTGAGACAATCTGACCAAAACTCATTCAAATAGAAAGTCATAAAAGTAGAAGAAAAACTTACAGGGGTCTATTCCTTCATACTTCTTACTGTTATATAACTATGTGAAGGTCATAGCCCACAATTATGTTATTTAAGTCCAAGGGGGCATATAAACCATTCAAATACTGTATCCATTTTCTCTATCTCAGCCACAGGTGAAATTCAGCAAACACCACTTACAGTTTGCATCAGTTCAGTTTTCTTCTGCCAGCTGAACGGATTCCTCATTGGCTCCTTTATGTCAATAACACATGCCCAGGAGTCCGTAATAGACTAATTTATAAAAGCAGTATACTGCACAGCTGGGTAACTGTGCTCACTTCTGGCAGAAGGAGGAAGGATCAGTAATGGCAAGATCTGGGGTGGAACAATTAGATGCCAGTGTATAGCACATAGCAATTACTTCTGTTCTGTTGTTTGTCTTTTCGGCTTTTCCCAGTAAGGGGTCGCCACAGCGGAACACCGGTCCGCTAATGATTGGCAGTAGATTTTTATGGTGCCAAGTTGTCAGCCCGAAACCTAACCTTCAGCGAAGGAACGCCCATTCACGCATGTCTTTTGGAGGCCACGCGACCGCGGGGAGGACATACAGACTCCACACAGAAGGCACTCCCCGCACACTAGCTGAGAATCGAACGGGAGAACCTCTTGCTGTGAGGCAACAACGCAACCACTGTACCACCACAGCTTCTAGCACTTACTTCTGTTCTGTATGTTGAAATAAGTACATCAAACATTTCAGTCAGAGAGTTACTATAGAATAGTGACAATCATCTTAAAATGACAAAAAGAAAAAGTGGAATGGACACTCCACAATGAACTGAGCAGTTTCGTCTTACGAACATGAAGATTTCATCAGTACTCTGAAGTCTTCATATTTGTAAGACGAATGCACTCAGTCTGTGGTTTTACTACATTAAAATTTGTTGAAGTACGTTGAAGTTCATTGTGGAGTGTCCATTCCACTTTCTGTTTTTTTATTTTTGTCATTTGTTAGTTTACTGAAGTTTGTTTATCTTAAAATGACCCTTCTCAGCACAAGATAATGAGGAACAGCATTCCGTACCTTTGCCCCAAAGCTTTGGAACACCAAGTCACTGCCTGAGTTTAAATCTACTGTCCAAGAAGATGAATTTAAATCTGTATTGTAAGAAGATCTAATTTGGCGATAAGTAGATGTAAGGACTATGGCATAACAATAAATATGATCCCCAGCTAACATTTTGAACAAAGCCTGCTACATTTTAATCTTAGTCAGCTACATTATATCATTTATAGCTTAAGTTAGCATTATGCAGTGTTTCATTCAGTGCAAGGCACTGTTGTCATTTTATATTATTGGCTGGTATGACCTAACTTACATTCCTACAGTTACATTAAGCTAGGGTAAATATTTTCTAATATTTTTGAGATATTTTCAAGTTATAAAACACCATGTACATTATCAGGTCTACTTTACATGGTTGACATTTCAGAAAGTCGACTTTCATATGGCAGAGACCATATGATCGACTTTCAGAATGCTGACCATGTAAAATAAACATAAAAACACAACAAACACTTACCTTAAACTGTTAGCAGGGGGGCTATGCCCCCTGCACCCCCTGTGGGGGGCTCTGCCACCACACCCCCCATAACTTTAATATACCAACTCCGAGATCACACTACAGTGCAGAAGCAAATTGATTATTTGGGGAAATCCCTCTACACCTGTGATGCAGATAGTTTACTTCCTTGCAGATCCAAAATTAGTATAAATGACTCTGAGCTTGCTGCCCCCAGGATAAGGAAACACCCCAGCTACACTGACCTCCTTTAATGCATACTTTGGCCAATTAATATTATATAAACAATTTGCTGTCAAATAACTGGTTGGATATTGTGGTGAATTAACCATAAGCTAATAGCATTAAATCTATCTGATTTTTGGTAGCCATCTGATGTAGTTAATTTTATTTAATTTTATTACATATGTTGATTTATACTAGAATGCAGGTCAGCATCACCTTATTTCCAATGTACCAAGTCAACATATACACCAATTTACATGTGTACATCAACATGCACACATAAACATGTAAGCTATGCTGATCAAACTGTGTTCAAAGTTCACATACTGAAGTGATCACTAATAATTTAGACAACATAATTGCTCTATATATAACCAATAGTTGTCTTTTAGTATTCAGACATAAAGGCATCTGCCATAGAGAAGTATTGTCACTTTTAGTTTTAGAATTTCACCATTCTGTGAGCCTTTTCATACAATAATGAATATTATTGCTGTGTATCTTATACATAAACATAGTCACATGAAAATACATCCTCTCTCTCAAAGGTAACTCAGTGCTATAACAAAGAATGATTATTTCTATATCCCACATTAACCATCAATCTTAAGATATAATGTTATACAGCACATTAAGTGTGTGAAAAGCTTTCTGTGGATAACTTGGGTAGACAACCAGATTATAATGTACTGTAGTCAACATCACTGGGAAAGTAATGTCTATATGAATATAAAACTGCTAACTTACCTAACAATTCATGCTCAGAAAGAATTCAAATGAATTTTTAAAGTTAGCATTTTATCTGTAACTGTTTCTGTACTATTTCTCATATGCAGTTGATATGAACATTATTGCTACTATGGGTATCTAAATTGCAATCACCATTATTACTACAGACATTTAAGTTACATTCAGTTCAGAAAAAGGAAATATCTTTCGCATTATTGACATTTGCAGGTAAGGAATGTCCAGTGGCCAACTTCAGTAATATATCATAACCACCTTGTACGCTTATACAACCTTTGACATGCTGTCTTCTACAGATAGGAATACAATATGCACACTATCAGTCTAGATTAACAGTGTTCACTGATGTAAGGAACAACAGTGGGCCCACAACTGAGCCTTGTGGAATACCTCTGCTTCATAATAAATTAGACAAATAGTACGATTTTATTTTAGTTGTGCATATTGTATCCCTCAAGTAGGATACCACCAACTGGAAAATAACTATCAACTACAGTCTTCCAAAGCCATTAAAGCATCATTACAATCTATACAATCAAATGTTTTGGTAGGACAGTAAATCAAAAGTTGATCATCATGTGCTTTGCATATGGATTCTAGTAAGAAAACTGAGGCAGTCGGGATAGAATGTTCAGATGCAAAAATTGTTGAAAAAAAATACATAACCACAATATAAAGCCATGACAGTATGTAGAATCTCAAGGATAAATAATCACAAACAGAACAAACTGAGAGTCGCACTGCAAAAAGTATATTTATTTAAATGAATACCAATAAAAACAGTAAACACATTAAGTGCATTCATTCTAATCATAAGGAACTTTGTTAGAACCTGTAGATAAATGGAAAGTAACCATATTTAAATATTTGAAAGCAATGATATAATCACAGTTCCAGAAACAGAAAACTTTAACCAATAACAACAAGCGGTCAAAAGAATTCACATTAAAAATACATACAAAAAATGTACATATCAACATAAGATCAAATGCATTTATAACACCATAAATATATATAAAAGACAATAAATATGCAAATAAAATTAAGAAATAATTAAATTTTACCAGTTTTTAGTGTTAAAATACTGTTAAGTACAATTTTATAATTCTGCACAGAAGTATGCGTTGAATACAATTTAATTTGCCAAAAGAAAATAATTTGTGGGATTCCAATTTAGCTGCCTACATACTCTCTCTTACTGGATAAGGAATTTTTTTCAGTATAAAAATAACAAGTTTTTAAAGGCTTTACATTGAATATAAAGCATTTCTCAATTATTGCTTCAAGTCTTTTCTAGAAAACTATGGATGACCTTTTTAATTCAAAAGACACACTTACTGATAAACTTAACTTTGTGTACAAAACAGGTAAAAATATTGAAAACATAGCTGAAAAACTTTTTTATTAAACCAGACAGATATGGAATGGCTAAATGCGGAGCTTGTGCTCAGTGTAGATACATTTATGATGGAACCAACATCTCTATTGTATCTTGCCCCAGTATTTTAACTAACAAGGGAGATTTAATTGTAACACTCATGGCGTGGTTTATGTCACTACTTATCTTACCTGTGACTCTTCCTATTTAGGTAAAGCAGAAAGAACATTGATAATTAGAATCTATAAGCATTACTATCTTATTAAGAAGCAAGACTTGAGTAATGTTGAGTAATACTTTATAAAGGCACTACATTCATTGTAAGTGTGATGACTGGGGAGAGATGGGTGAAGGCTGCAAGCCTAGTCAAATAGAATTTTATATATAATTCTGGCATTTGTGAATAAATGTAAAATACAGGCATGTTTTCTTGAGTGTAAGAGATTACTGTGAAATGTGGAACTGCAAAATATGTGACAACATTGCACTCTACTGGCCCAGTGAAGCATGTTGTGATCCTTTCATATTAGAATTCAGCTCTAGTGTGGCTGGATGAAGGTTTCATGCCCATTGTTTTAAGGTTAAAGTTTATGACCAGAATTTACATGTGGAAGGTGCTTTATTGCTCTAGTTTCTGTTAGAATATACATGTGAGATGCCTTGTATTGTTGTAAGTTTCTGAGGAGGTGTTAGACTGCTAAATAATGCAGTTTGTGGTCTGAGAACTCAGACCAGGTGTTAAGATGATGCAATATGAATATTGGGAAAACCTAAGTGTCAAAAATGATGTAATTTTGTGAGGGCCTTAGAGACATGTTTGTTAGTAATGTTTAAATACTATTTCTCACAAGAGACCGGAGAGCATTTTGACTGTAGATATCCAACTTATCAGCACTCTGCCTTATGCTCACATGTAAGTTTTAGCACTGTGCTTTCTTGTAGGAATAGTTAAAGCTAGTAAAGATGAATTAGGTATTTTTCGTTGAACTCAGACCTGTCCTACTGTATTATTTTAAGTTTTGGTGTGATCTCTGAACTCTTAGTAGTTTTGTCTTGTATTTTAATTATTTATTATTAAATATTTTTAAAACCTTCTACCTGTGGCTGATTTGTGTAGAGATAAGCTCTAAATTACATTGCATATTTATAGAGGTTATTGTAATAGGCCACTCTAAAGTAAGCCTAGAATGAACAGTCACATTACCATTGGATAATAATATCACACAGTAATAATTGGACACCCTTTTAAGGGACTTTTAGTAGTTGATATTATTAGCTGGGTGGTGGCAGGGATTACTACCGTATGGTCTGGGCAAAAGGGGCACAGATGGAGAATCTATGTCAGCCTTTCCCAGGAGTGTCTGTGAAGTTGTATAAATACTTATCTCAAAGTGTGTGTGTTGTGTCAGCTACTTGGGCAGGGACACGAAGCACTGGTTGGACAGAGAGGGTACTGGAGGTTTTAGCTTGCCCAGCTAGGCTGAGACCTAGACCCTATAGCTGTGCCAGTGGGGAGTCTTATTGGGGACCTGGTGAGCAAGGGAGCAACCAGCCCCAGACTGACTGTGATCTCTGTGTGCACTTAAGGGAAATTGTACTTTACTATATGTATTAGTTATCCTTTTCTCTTCTATGAGATGACCTCCCTGGTGTTAGTGGTGAGGATTGAGGCTCCTTAATTGCTGGGCCAGGGCATGGTCATCACAGTAAGGGTTTTAAAAAAAATCTTTATTTTTTTATACTGAATATACTATATGTCACAGGAAGATGTTCTGAAACTTTCTATAGAATGCCCACAGGAAATGGAGAACAAAGGCTGTGCCCTCAATTGAGGAAAAAATTATCTAAGGGAAGAGATGCTTGATTTAATAGAGATGGATAAACAGATTGAGACTAATGAAAGAAATAGATTACAGGAAATCAATAAGACCAAAAATGTTAGAAGTCTGATAAAACAAATGAATACAATAATCAAGACTATTAATAGAAATTTGTGTGATATATCAGAAATAAATAGTATCTATTACTGTGCATCTAAATTAATAGCAGATAAAGTCTTACCTCAAAAACGCAGGGCAATAAGGGAAAGGGAGGGAAGAAATCAAATGCCATCATGAAAGAATCAAATATAGACAATTATATTCATACAAAATGTATCATCATGTATAGAAGAGGAAACAGATCAACAGAAATACTTAGAAAGCTAGACATGCTAAAAGCAATGTGCAATATCTGAACAGACCAGGATCTATCATGCATATCTGTATATAATAAACTAAAGATATCAGCACAGGCAGAAAAGCTTATGAGGTATGCAAATAAATCTAAAGGAAAAGTACAAAATAAGCAATTCATTGATGACTCAAAAAGTTTTATAGATAATTGGGAAAAAAGCAAAAGGAATAGAAACATCACCAAAAAAGTACAAAATAGATTTTAGAAAAATATCCATGAAGACTCAGTGGAACATAAAGATGCTGAATGAATAGAAAAAGTAAAAGAAACGGTAAGAAGTTCAAATGTGCAGACTATGAAATGGGATAAAGTCACAGCCAGAGAAATTGAAACTAAATTAATAAAAGCTCCTAAATGGAAAACCCCAGGCCCAGATGCTGTACCTAACTTCTCGCTTAAATTGCCTTCCGACGATGTGTAAACTATACACTGGAATTGATGTTGATAGAGTTTATAGTCATTTAGAAGAAAACCCAATCATGGCAATAGAACAAAAGGGTAACAAAAGAAAGTCAAATGGAACAAAGAATCATTTGTTGTTAAATAACGTCGTAATGGAGAATTGTAAAAAGGGGAAGAATCCAAGTATGGCATGGACAGACTACAAAAAAGCATTTGATACCTCACTAAAAGAATCACAGGCCTAAAGCAGATGCCATATGCTGACCATCTAAAAAAACTCCAGCTATACTCTGTGGCATATCGTCTACTCAGAGGCGATCTCTGCTTAACATACAAGGCCATGTCAAACAGTGAGCTGTTGGACATGCTCCACTTAAAGAAATCCCAATCCCTCAGAACCACACTCTCCAGGGATCTAAACCTTGTCATCACAATGAACAAAACATGCTGGAGGGATAGGTTCCTGACCCAGAGACTCCCTATACTCTGGAATAGACTGCCCATACATGTCAAGCAGAGCGCCTCATTGGCCCTCTTCAAAAGGAACCTTGATGATTGGATGGGAGATAGGAAATTCACCCTGGAGATCATGTCAGTTGCCCTGCTAGACAGGGGCCCAGAGAAGTAAATATCGTGGGAAGACATATCCAGGGAATTGTTATGACTAGGCTTGTATGGACCCTAGGGCCGATAGCCTATTACCAACCTATGAACCTATGAACCTATCCCATACTAATAGATAAAGGAGTGATTAGAGATATATAAGATATACCCTACACTGATCAATTACATACAGTGACCATGAAACCATGGCAAACCACTCTGCAGCTATGCCACAATAAAGGACAAATTATTACCCCAGGGATAAAGATTCAAAGGGGGTATTTCAGGGTGACTCTTTGCCACTGCTGCTCTTTTGTCTTGCCCTTAACCCATTAAGCTGTCTACTTAACACTAGATCATAGTTACAGTTTGGGTCCCAGAAATCAACAAAGTGTAAAGACTTCTAATCTTCTTTTTGTGGATGATTTAAAACTGCATAGTTCATCAGATGAGGAGCTGAAAGCACAACTGCAAGTAGTCAAAACTTTCTCAGATTATATAAGACTGTCATTTGATCTTGATAAATGTGGAAAAGCAACCTTTAAAGCAGGAAAGCTGCATCACCAAAACAATATCAGTCTGGGGCAGGAATGTGATATAAAAGGAACTTGAGCAGGACAGAATGTATAAATATTTTGGAACTGATGAAGGACTGATATCATGAACATTAACAAATGCATTGTATTCAAAACTTAGTAGGGAAAATTTTAGAAGACCAAAATTAATACTGAAAACAGCTCTGACATATAGGAAGAAAGTCTAAGCTATAAACCAATTTGCTCTTCCAGTTCTAACTCATACCTCTTTATCTCTTAGCTTAGGAAATCTGGACAAAGCCTGACAAAATGGGGGAGCAAAGACTGGAAAATAGGGACACATTTTGAATATTGCTTGTAAAGACTTAGAAAGTTGCTAGAATAACATGATTTGTGTTAGCATGCATGTTCTGGAGGATATGAAGTCTGAAACTCATATATATATGTCATTATTTAGTGGTTTTAATCCTTAGGTCATCCCAATGATTTGACAAAAAAAAAACACAAATTTTATGAGGAAGAATCCAAAAATATGAGGTAAAAATCAAACTTACAGTTTTGGGGTGACTGACTGGCCCCAAAAAGTACTGGATCAGTTGGACAGGAAAACAAGAAAAATGCTTCATGCTTATCAAATGTTATACAAAAAACAGTGTATACCAAGATTATATATTCCTTGTTCAGAAGGAGGTATGGACCTCCTCAAAATAGATTACATATACAGATCTGCAATTGTAGGACCAAAACGTAAAATGGGCACACAGACAAACCAATTAGTAAAAACTACAAGAAAAACCTAGCCCAGCTAGAGTTTTCACTGTCTGATACTAAAACTCCTGGAATAGAGGCCCATGGGATATATGCAAATGACCCCTTAAGGATAGCAAGTATTTCCGCTATATGGCTTCTGAATGTCCATGACTTTTTCCTTTTTAAGACTTTATGGACAGATTCAGCTGTAACACTTGATGTCCTTAAGGGATCATTTGCATATATCCCATGGGCCTCTATTCAGCTGTAACACTTGATGCCCATAAGGGGTCATTTGCAGGGCCGGTGTCAGTATTTTGGGGCCTCCAGCAGATGTCAAGCTGGGGGCCCCCTAGGCACATCCAGTCTATTTATCACCCTGTCACTGCCTCCCTTCCTAAGCAACCTTTTAGTTCATGCTACAAACTTTTACGAGCAGTATGCACTGACTGACATTTAGCTACAATATTCTTACATTACAAGATTTGTGTACTACACTGTGTTGGCCCATCTCACAAAAAGGGACATTTACAGTTACTGGCATTTAGTTGCAGCAATTATATATTGCAGCAACTATATGTACAGATCTGGACCCATACACACAATAGCCTCCAGTCTTCCCTGTCTCCCCTCCCCATCTTTGGCTCCTCATACCATGCACATTACTTTTTTTCTTCCTTTTCTCACATTTTGCCTTTCTTTTCAACATTTTCAAGAAGCTACAACTTTTTACATGCTCTGAAGTGTATTTTATTTATTTTTTCTGTTTACACACCTTTTCATCCAAAAATAGCTTGAACAGAAATTATGATTAGGTAAAGAAATTGTGTTGCTGTTCAGCTTTAGTGTTCATTGTATCCTTTCAACATACATTTCCCGAGCAAAGACAGTACCGTAATAACCATTTAGGAAATAAGAAAAGAATTTCAGTTTTATGTTTTTTTTCTTTCAAGGAAGTCATAAGTTGTACCCAAGGCTTAATGTTCAAAGATGACAAAACAATAGCTCACAATAAACTAACAACCTTTTGTTGTCTGGATACACGTCCTATCTGGGAACTGCCTACCTCCCAATCCCCCCAGAAGACTGCATATGCATACCTCTTGTGTTAAACTGGGATGAAGTCAGAGGTTCAAATTGCCACGTTCAAATTGCCACAGTTGTGTATTTCAAGGGACTACTGATATACATATACATAGTAGGTCTCCTCACTCCTCAACTCAAACTGTCAAAGCCAGCCACCTGTATATGTCCTAAGTGTGATTGTGAGAGTGAAAAAATAATGATTATAGTAACGTATTCTACTTTGTTGTTCCTACACAAGTTGTATTAATCTTCTTTGTACACCTCTGAGGTATGTGAGAAAAGTAAAGGAAACAATGACCACACTGTCCTCAGCCCAAGCACAAGTTTTAATGACCTCGTGCACACCTCTGAAATTTGACTGAGAGGAATAACACCACAATTCTGCCATCCACCCCTCCATATAATCTACAACAGCTTTCTGTACACACACATCTGAATGGGGCTGGTTTTAGAACGGGTGCAGTTGAGAGCAGAGGCCATTATCAGCTTTATCCTAACAGGGTCATATCACAGCCCTGCTCAGTTTAAAGAGCATAATCAGAAATATATATATATTTTTTTCACCTCATTTTTCCTTAAGCAACAGTGTTTGTGGAGCCCCCACACAGTAAAGGATGACTGAGAGCCCTCTGTATCCATTTATACAGTCTGGGGAGTAGGGATCCCTCAGAGTCTCGGAAGATCTAAGTGTCTGAATGTTCTGGGATACATACTTTTGAAATATAATTTCTTGTTAGCTACAGTTTTTACTGACACTCAGAAGAATAATGTATGTGTCCTGGCATTATTGCGTGTACGCACAGATAAAACTCACCAACATTTTCACAAACACACACACATTATATATTATTTCAGCAATACATTGTGCAACACTGGTACCAGCACACCAGATCAGTGACTGCTATTAAGCAGTCATCAAACAGCAGCAGGGATGGGTCACTTTTATTTTCCTCACTGAGGATTAATGCAAACCTGTCACTGTCCCTGATTTCACAGACCTTCCCTTATTTTGACATAATTTTGTTGCCCTTTGTAACAAGTTTGATTTGCTTGTAAATCATTCAGGATTACAGACAGTAAATATGTCCAAAAAACATGTTGATACAAAAGGTGTTATTCTATTATCTTTTTCATTGAAACAGAGTAATATTTAAATTGTGTTCCTGGTTCTGAGCCTTTATTCTGCTATTATTGGTATTGCGCTGAATTCTTCAGTGAAGAAGTAGAGTTACAGTATCTGGTGTTCTGCAAGTATTTATAAAACTCCCTAAAAGAAAAAAACGTCCCTGAAGATGAGAAGTGTTAGCTGTTCTTAAAATCCAAGGTCTGCACGGACTCTGGTTACACTGGGATGCTGATCTCTCAGTGCTTACCTTGCTTATGTTCATTATCAGCTTTATCCTAACAGGGTCATAGCACAGCCTGTTCAGGTTAAACAGAATAATCATGAAATTAATACATTTTTTCTCCTCATTTTCCCCAACGAGCAGCAGCTTTTGTTGGGCCCTCATACAGTGAAGAATGATTGAGGGGGCCCCTTTCAGCCACATGTATTGCAGGTACGTAAAGCAGGCTATGTTGTTAGTTTTAGTGAATGTCCACCAGAAGGGTTTAACTAATCCTTAGACATTATGTTAATGGTAAAATATTTAATGGAATTGTGAAGGCTCTTGTTTAATAAAACACTATTAATATAAGCAAAGATATTTTTGAATTTTAAAGGAGATATAAATAAGCATTATTACCCACCTGGTTTATTAAGTATACAAGATTGATGTACTAGGTTTTATTGGTTTGCCAAACATGTTACAAAATATCAAGGTAAGATAACTTGCTGTGGTTGGGGGCCCCCCAGCGACTGCAGGGTTTGCTAGTGCCTAAAGCCAGCTATGGTCATTTGCATATATCCCATGGGCCTATATTCCAGGATGCTTAAGGCATCACACAGTGAAAACTCTAGCTTGGCTAGGTTTTTTCTTGCACTTTGTACTGTAATTGTAGGACTGCATACATATCTGCTGACCTCACCAGATCCAAACATAGTGAAAGCTTTAAACCATGAGGAGAACAAGGGTAAGGTGACTTTCCTGCTTAGCTTAGCAGAGGAATATTGGTGTCAAGCAGCAATAGAAATCAAACCAGAAATAGACAAAAATCAAGTAGCAAATGAATGTACCAAAAAAACAAAACAAATAATATAAGGAGAAGGATCAGATGAGAAGGTAAGAAATGAGAAAAAAGGTATAAACATAGCTGCAAGTACAGAAAACTCCTGGAACAATCTCATGTCACTCCAGTTATGATGGCGGAATGGTTAAAGAGAGGGGAATTTAAACCAAAAGATGAAAGGTTAATAGTGATGGCCCAGAATAATGGGCTACATACACATCGGTTTACAAAGTCCATTGAACATGAGGGAGACACAGAAAAGTCCTGGTTCAGTAAAACAGAAATGGAAATAGTTGCACATCTTGTTTCCGGGTGTGATACACTAATTGCAGATGGCCTGTATACTGAAAGGCATAATAATGTGACAAGACTGTTGCAGTGGGGATTGTGCAAACATTGCAATACTGAAGTAGGTGAGAAGTGCTGGAAACGTGCCACAAAGCATTACCGGGAATGATGAAATTTATATCATGGGGGATCACCCATTAATAACAGTTTAAAAAATAGATATAAAAAAACAGATATATTAGTCTCTGAAAAGAAGACAAAAGTAGCATTAATCATTAAAAATGCACCCAGTGATTTCAGTGTCTTACATACAGCAAGACAAAAAGTCATAAAATATCAGGGTTTATAGGCAGCAACAAGGGGAAATATGGAAGGATACCCAGACAGTTCCAACAGTAGTAGGAGCAATGGGTCTCATAAAAAATAATTTACAGTCGTAATTAGATATGCTACTTATACATGTAACTTTGTATGACTTGCAGGAGGACTCATTTTTGGGCACATTGTGACTGCTGTGAAGAGCACTTTTGGCTAACATCAAAAATTGAAACAATACCAATTTAGTGAAGTTTAATCATACTTTGACTTAGGAATGTGGTTCATTCCAGTCATGATATTAGAAACCCAAAACACTTGGAGAAATTAAACAATAAAAACCTACCTCACTGACATAACCAGAAAACATACACCCTCTCCTTTCTTACTGGTGCCTCTCCTGTATGCTGCCTCAATCTTCACTAAACTTCAGGTCTCACAACTGTCCAAACTTGAGCAATGTTATAATAAAACAGCCAAATTTATAACAACATATAACAACAGAACACACCCCAGACTAGCCCTCAGAGAAGTGAACCGGTTAGAACTACCAAATCACCTATCTCTTTTTCAGCTAATTACAATAGACAGACTTCACTTTAAGACACAAAATTGCTACGCCCTTAACAAGTTAACACAACACTATTTTAACAACAGAATTTCATGCATTAGAGAAAAATCACTAATCACTGTAACCAAATAATCTAGTATTGCAGGTGACTCTCTATGTTCAAATAATGTAGATAAATTATGAAACTACATCCCATTACCACTAAAAAACATTAATAATGCAAACATATTTAAATTACAACTAAAACTTCTCCTATGAAATCAATGGATCTGCTCCTTTACATCTCCGGGATAAATGCTGCTGATATATTCAGCTTGACATACCATCAACCCATTTCTCTTCATTCAGAATCCTTTACCCCACAACCATTTTACCAGAATCTCCCAGAATTATACATTTTTGACACGTCACCCGCACCTCTAAACTTCTTATATAACCCTTATGATAGCCATATATATAAAGCTGTCTCTGAACCAGCTGTACACCCTTACCTCTTAATTACAGTATTAACATTTTCTGCACTATCTTCTTCATCCTTCCCTCATCTCCATTTTTTTGCATTTCTAAGCACTAATCACGCAATCTATTACCTATCTGAGAAACACACTAATATACCTGTTCAAATGCTTAATGTTTAACATTTACTAATGCATAAGTATTCTTTATACTGTAATAGCTGCCTCTACTTTCATATGAATGCAATCTAATTAGAAAAATTATATGTAATTGCTAATGTATATTATTTAATGTCTGTTCATTTATAATACTGAATGTCTATTTGAAAATGTTTGTAATATGTTGGAGCTTTTCTCTCCGGGCCTCTGCTGAAAAGTTTTTTTTTATGAAACCCAGACAGACAAATCAATTAAACAGTAGCAAAATAACTTAATTGAATAAAATGTTTTGTATCTACCATTTTCATCTTATCTAAATGTTTCCACAAAACTGGTAAGCGATTTGAAATAACTTCATGAAGTGCATTTCAGGAAAATATTTTTATTTTATTGTCAATTAGAATATTGTGAATACAGCCAATTGGTGAACTATAAGATAATAGAATGTCTGGTTGGTTCAATCACTTTTTGCATTAACCACAACCTTAATGTAATATGTAGTACTGCAGTGTCATGGCTTAACCACTCATGGCTAAAGTCTCCTAATAACACTATTCTGTCATCAAGGAATGCTATGTGCACAAATGTGTGCAGATATTTCATGCCACTATTTAAAGTCCCTGTTGGGGGATTTAATGCACTAATAATATGTTGTTGTTGTTGTTGTCTTTTGGCTTTTCCCGGTTAGGGGTCGCCACAGCGGAACTCCGGTCCACTAATGATTGGCAGTTGATTTTCATGAACGCCGAGGTGCCAGCTCGACGTTCAACTTTCAGCAAAGGCACGCCCATTTATGCATGTCTTTTGAATGCCCACCCAACCGCGGGGAGGACATGCAGACAATATATATCTTATTTTTCACTTAGAACCTTATTGAGTTACTATTAAAACTGTCATAGCATGATTGGTTAAAACTGTTTCATACTGATGTCATTCTTTAAGCATTAAAATGACACCTCCACCCATATGACTAGTTCTACTGTTATTAATTACTTGGTATGCTTTTTCCATATGAGTTTTTTTTTCCTGCATGCTTCTGAAATCCATGACTCTGTTAACACATAAAATCACAATTCTATATATATCCTTAAAACTAAAATATCAATATTTATATTAACACTTTGAATATTTAAAAGCATGGAGGTAAAAGACCCCATTACAATGTTTAAATAATTGCAACAAAACCTATTAAATACTGCTCAGTAATCCATTTCAAAGAAGAACAGTCACCTCCTAAACAATAAAGCAAAAAGAGAAATTCCCATTACTTTTTTACCAAAAACAAGGAACGCAGCTGCTTTACAATGAATAGTGCAATCTCTCACACTGTATAATTGTTCAAAAGAGTAAAACCAAAACTGTTTCAGTAACTTTTTTGTGGCAATCTTTGTTGGGCTCACTTTTGTAGCACATACTTGTTTAAATTGCATAGACTAAATAAGCAAATGTCTTCCTTACTGAAGTCCTGCTGATGTCATTTTGTAATTATAACTACAAAAACATGCTCTTAAAAAGTCTACAGTATCTTAATGACTTGCACTGAATTCTTATTGTAGTGCATCCTTCTCATGGATGATAACTTAATATGTAGCCTTTAGTTGGGAAAAGTTCAAATTGGTTTTGTAGGGAAAGAAGGCTCCTGAGACACTTAAATCTATCTGGTTAAAAAAAAAGAAAACAAATGAATTGATCAGTCAATGTTGTTGTTGTTGTTTGTCTTTCGGCTTTTCCCGGTTAGGGGTCGCCACAGCGGAACTCCAGTCCGCTAATGATTGGCAGTTGCTTTTTATGTTGTCGAGTTGCCAGCCCGACGTCCAACTTTCAACAAAGGCACGCCCATTCAACGCATGTCTTTCGAACGCCCACTCGACCATGGGGAGGACATGCAGACTCCACACAAAAGGCACTCCCAACCCAAGCCGAGAATCGAATGGGAGAACCTCTTGCTGTGAGGCAACAATGCCACTGCTGCGCCACCGCTCTAGCTAAGTCTCTAAAATTATAAAATGGTTAGTTAGTTAATTGTAAAATGCCAGAAATGAACACTATGAATTTAAAAATGTAAGTAAATTACTTTTTTCATATCCAAACTCAGAATCACTTCACTACCCCTTGTCCCAACTGTTTTCTCCATCATTTCCCACTATCTAAAGAACTTACACAGCTGAATTCCACCTGCAGTTGCAAAAGTTCATAAGGAAAAAATACACAGGGTTAAATGCACTGAAACAAGCACACGGTACGTCTGACTACTGCTGCTCCAAAAGTTATCATTTCTCACTACCTCAAGAACTTGCACAGCTGAATTCCACCTGCAGCTGCAAAAGTTCATAAGGAAAAAATACACAGAGTTAAATATATGTAAGACCATTTCAAGGCTCAATTAATAATTTAATCTAAGTCATGCACTAGTGCACGCTGTTTATAGTGTTGAATCTGCTGGAAGGATATCCCCACCCACACTCACAGGCCTTTTACTGCTGAAGGAGAAGCTACATTAACACTTTAGCATATTTTACTCATCAGTGTAATAGATCCCTGGAAAAGACCCGGATTTATAAAGCCCGTTATAGCGTGCAGGATTAGTTTAAGAGCAAATTACGGCAATATGGCCGACATGCGATCCAGGAACAAGCTCCCGGGACATGAATGTGAGCGCTTATACTAATCCTGCACGAACCAAGCCCCTGTATGCAAATTACCCTCATTTCCAGGTGAAAACCACGCAAATGAGGGTAATTTGAGATCCAGGAAGGAGGCAGCAGTCAATGCAGGACGAGTGCAGTCTGCAGAAATGTACTCAGTTAGCAACCGAGTACATTTCTGAAAACTACAAAACGGAGCTATGACAGCACCAAATAAAGGTTGCATATCATTAATGAACCATGGCAATGGCCAAGTAAAAGGCCACTGACATTGCAAAATGCATAAAAAATAAAACAAAACAACTTTTAAATTCCTTTTGCCGATCTTGCCTGTTTAAGCATAGGGCAGCGACGCTCAAACGGGATCTCGGGAAAATAATAAAATAAACCTAAAATAAGAATTCTAACTAAAAGCAGTATTCAGCCATGCAAGTCAATGGCAGGCATAAGACAACCTGGCCAGTGAGTAATGGATGTTAAAGGGGGAGGCCCAGTGTGGGACATGTAACTATGCATAAGCAGGCAATCCTATGCAAATGAGGGGAAGGATAGTGAATCCCAGATTTCCCCAGGGTGTGAGGCAGGTCCCAAGAGTGTAAGAGTATAAAAAGCTGGATGCAAGACTAGGAGATAGGTGACATCATGGGGGTGTGTGTGTCAGGCATACTGTAAGTGGATTGGAGCCCTGTGGCTCGAGACTGCTCCTAGCTTAGCACAGCTAAGCTAGAGGTGTGTCCAAACTGCCTAGCACTCCTTACAAAGTGTAAGCGGGTATGCGTGCCGTGCACTGGGTTTCACAGGAAGAAATAGGAAGTTAAACCAGGAAATAGCAGCTCTGTGCACATTTGAGCACTCCACGTGGCGCCACACAGGTTTAAACAGGGAGGCAATGGGAAGGGAAAACAGCAGTAGGAAGGTAATCAAGGAGAACTAGCTGAGCTGGCATGTGAAATGTATCAGAATCAGCTAATTACATAGGCAGCAGAACAGCCCAGCCCAGAACACCACTATAAACCAAGCAAACACCTTTCCCCCTGTTTTTTCCACACTCTACACCACCAGTGTATACAAGCGGGGAAATTTTAAAAAGCAAACCTACAAAATGAGAAGGGCTGCAGCAGGCAACATAGAACAACATGTGCAAGAGGCTGAGGGTGGTGAGGATGTCAATGCTGCCGAACAACCCACAGTGAGGAGACAGAGAAGAGTGTACAGTCCCAGAGTAACCTACCAGAGGTTACATGAGCTGGAGATAGTGGAGCGCTATAGGGTAGACAGAGACCTCCTACAGCAAATTAATCTTTAATGACCTTGTGCACACCTCTGAGATTTGACTGAGAGGAATAACACCACAATACTGTCACCCACCCCTCCATATAATTTGCAACAGCTTTCTGTACACACACATCTGAATGGGGCTGGTTTTAAAATGGGTGCAGTTGAGAGCAGCGGCCATTATCAGCTTTATCCTAACAGGGTCATATCACAGCCCTGCTCAGTTTAAAGAGCATAATCAGAAAAATATATATATATATTTTTTTTCACCTTATTTTTCCTTAAACAACAGTGTTTGTGGAGCCCCCACACAGTAAAGAATGACTGAGAGCCCTCTGTATCCATTTCACAGACCTTCCCTGATTTTCACATAATTTTGTTGCCCTTTGTAACAAGTTTGATTTGCTTGTAAATCATTCAGGATTACAGACAGTAAATAAATCCAGACATTAGAGTTTTATACTTAATATCCAAAAAACATGTTGATACAAAAGGTGTTATTCTATTATCTTTTTCATTGAAACAGAGTAATATTTAAATTGTGTTCCTGGTTCTGAGCCTTTATTCTGCTATTATTGGTATTGCGCTGAATTCTTCAGTGAAGAAGTAGAGTTACAGTATCTGGTGTTCTGCAAGTATTTATAAAACTCCCTAAAAGAAAAAAAACGTCCCTGAAGATGAGAAGTATTAGCTGTTCTTAAAATTCAAGGTCTGCACGGACTCTGGTTACACTGGGATGCTGATCTCTCAGTGCTTACCTTGCTTATGTTCATTATCAGCTTTATCCTAACAGGGTCATAGCACAGCCTGTTCAGGTTAAACAGAATAATCATGAAATTAATACATTTTTTTCTCCTCATTTTCCCCAACCAGCAGCAGCTTTTGTGGGGCCCTCATACAGTGAAGGTTGATTGAGGGGGCCCCCTTGCAGCCACATGTATTGCAGGTATGTAAAGCAGGCTATGCTGTTAGTTTTAGTGTAGAGAATGTCCACCAGAAGGGTTTAACTAATCCTTGGACACTATGTTAATGGTAAAATATTTAATGGAATTGTGAAGGCTCTTGCTTGATAAAACACTATTAATATAAGCAAAGATATTTTTGAATTTTAAAGGAGATATAAATAAGCATTATTACCCACCTGGTTTATTAAGTATACAAGACTGATGTACTAGCTTTTATTGGTTTGCCAAACATGTTACAAAATATCAAGGTAAGATAACTTGCTGTGGTTGGGGGGCCCCCATCGACTGCAGGGTTCGCTAGTGCCTAAAGCCAGCTATGGTCATTTGCATATATCCCATGGGCCTATATTCCAGGATGCTTAAGGCATCACACAGTGAAAACTCTAGCTTGGCTAGGTTTTTTCTTGCACTTTGTACTGTAATCGTAGGACTGCATATATATCTGCTGACCTCACCAGATCCAAACATAGTGAAAGCTTTAAACCATAAGGAGAACAAGGGTAAGGTGACTTCCCTGCTTAGCTTAGCAGAAGAATATTGGTGTCAAGCAGCAATAGAAATCAAACCAGAAATAGACAAAAATCAAGTAGCAAATGAATGTACCAAAAAACAAAACAAATAATATAAGGAGAAGGATCAGATGAGAAGGTAAGAAATGAGAAAAAAGGTATAAACATAGCTGCAAGTACAGAAAACTCCTGGAACAATCTCATGTCACTCCAGTTATGATGGCGGAATGGTTAAAGAGAGGGGAATTTAAACCAAAAGATGAAAGGTTAATAGTGATGGCCCAGAATAATGGGTTACATACACATCGGTTTACAAAGTCCATTGAACATGAGGGAGACACAAAAAAGTCCTGGTTCAGTAAAACAGAAATGGAAACAGTTGCACATCTTGTTTCCGGGTGTGATACACTAATTGCAGATGGCCTGTATACTTAAAGGCATAATAATGTGGCAAGACTGTTGCAGTGGGGATTGTGCAAACATTGCAATACTGAAGTAGGTGAGAAGTGCTGGAAACGTGCCACAAAGCATTACCGGGAATGATGAAATTTATATCATGGGGGATCACCCATTAATAACAGTTTAAAAAATAGATATAAAAAAACAGATATATTAGTCTCTGAAAAGAAGACAAAAGTAGCATTAATCATTAAAAATGCACCCAGTGATTACAGTGTCTTACATACAGCAAGAGAAAAAGTCATAAAATATCAGGGTTTATAGGCAGCAGCAAGGGGAAATATGGAAGAAGGATACCCAGACAGTTCCAACAGTAGTAGGAGCAATGGGTCTCATAAAAAATAATTTACAGTCGTACTTAGATATGCTACTGATACATGTAACTTTGTATGACTTGCAGGACTCATTTTTGGGCATATTGTGGCTGCTGCAAAGAGCACTTTTGGCTAACATCAAAAATTGAAACAATACCAATTTAGTGAAGTTTAATCATACTTTGACTTAGGAATGTGGTTCGTTCCAGTCATGATATTAGAAACCCAAAATTAAACAGTAAAAACCTACCTCACTTACATAGCCAGAAAACATACAGCCTCTCCTTTCTTACTGGTGCCTCTCCTGTATGCTGCCTCAATCTTCACTAAACTTCAGGTCTCACAACTGTCCAAACTTGAGCAATGTTATAATAAAACAGCCAAATTTATAACAACATATAACAACAGAACACACCCCAGACTAGCCCTCAGAGAAGTGAACCGGTTAGAACTACCAAATCACCTATCTCTTTTTCAGCTAACTACAATAGACAAACTTCCCTTTAAGACACAAAATTGTTACAATCTTAACAAGTTAATACAACACTATTTTACCAACAGAATTTCATGCATTAGAGAAAAATCACTAATCACTGTAACCAAATAATCTAGTATTTCAGGTGACTCTCTATGTTCAAATAATGTAGATAAATTACGAAACTACATCCCATTACCACTAAAAAACATTAATAATGCAAACATATTTAAATTACAACTAAAACTTCTCCTGTGAAATCAATGGATCTGCTCCTTTACATCTCCGGCATAAATGCTGCTGATATCTTCAGCTTGACATACCATCAACCCATTTCTCTTCATTCAGAATCCTTTACCCCACAACCATTTTACCAGAATTTCCCAGAATTATACATTTTTGACACTAGTCACCCTCACCTCTAAACTTCTTATATAACCCTTATGATAGCCATATATATAAAGCTGTCTCTGAACCAGCTGTACACCCTCACCTCTTAATTACAGTATTAACATTTTCTGCACTATCTTCTTCATCCTTCCCTCATCTCCATTTTTTTTGCATTTCTAAGCACTAAACACGCAATCTATTACCTATCTGAGAAACCCACTAATATACCTGTTCAAATGCTTAATGTTTAACATTTACTAATGCATAAGTATTCTTTATACTGTAATAGCTGCCTCTACTTTCATATGAATGCAATTTAATTAGAAAAATTATATGTAATTGCTAATGTATATTATTTAATGTCTGTTCATTTATAATACTGAATGTCTATTTGAAAATGTTTGTAATATGTTGGAGCTTTTCTCTCCGGGCCTCTGCTGAAAAGTTTTTTTTTATGAAACCCAGACAGACAAATCAATTAAACAGTAGCAAAATAACTTAATTAAATAAAATGTTTTGTATCTACCATTTTCATCTTCTATTTTCTCAAAATCTAAATGTTTCCACAAAACTGGTAAGCGATTTGAAATAACTTCATGAAGTGCATTTCAGGAAAATATTTTTATTTTATTGTCAGTTAGAATACTGTGAATACAGCCAATTGGTAAACTATAAGATAATAGAATGTCTAGTTGGTTCAATCACTTTTTGCATTAACCACAACCTTAATGTAATATGTAGTACTGCAGTGTCATGGCTTAACCACTCATGGCTAAAGTCTCCTAATAACACTATTCTGTCATCAGGGTATGCTATGTGCATAAATGTGTGCAGATATTTCATGCCACTATTTAAAGTCCCTGTTGGGGGATTTAATGCACTAATAATATGTTGTTGTTGTTGTCTTTCGGCTTTTCCCGGTTAGGGGTCGCCACAGCGGAACTCCGATCCGCTAATGATTGGCAGTTGATTTTCACGAACGCCGAGGTGCCAGCTCGACGTTCAACCTTCAACAAAGGCGCACCCATTTACGCATGTCTTTCGAACGCCCACCCAACCGCGGGGAGAACATGTAGACAATATATATCTTATTTTTCACTTAGAACCTTATTGAGTCACTATTAAAACTGTCATAGCATGATTGGTTAAAACTGTTTCATACTGATGTCATTCTTTAAGCATTAAAATGACACCTCCACCCATATGACTAGTTCTACTGTTATTAATTACTTGGTATGCTTTTTCCATATGAGTTTTTTCCTGTATGCTTCTGAAATTCATGACTCTGTTAACACATAAAATCACAATTCTATATATATCCTTAATACTAAAATATCAATATTTATAATAACACTTTGAATATTTAAAAGCATGGAGGTAAAAGTCCCCATTACAATGTTTAAATAATTGTAACAAAACCTATTAAATAATGCTCAGTAATCCATTTCAAAGAAAAACAGTCACCTCCTAAACAATAAAGCAAAAAAAGAAATTCCCATTAATTTTTTACCAAAAACAAGGAACCGCAGCTGCTTTACAACGAAAAGTGCAATCTCTCACACTGTATAATTGTTCAACAGACTAAAACCAAAACTGTTTCAGTAACTTTTTTGTGGCAGTCTTTGTTGGGCTCACTTTTGTAGCACATACTTGTTTAAATTGCATAGACTAAATAAGCAAATGTCTTCCTTACTGAAGTCCTGTTGACGTAATTTTGTAATTATAACTACAAAAACATGTTCTTAAAAAGTCTACAGTATCTTAATGACTTGCACTGAATTCTTATTGTAGTGCATCCTTCTCATGGATGATAACTTAATATGTAGCCTTTAGTTGGGAAAAGTTCAAATTGGTTTTGTAGGGAAAGAAGGCTCCTGAGACACCTAAATCTATCTGGTTAAAAAAAAGAAAACAAATGAATTGATCAGTCAATGTTGTTGTTGTTGTTTGTCTTTCGGCTTTTCCCGGTTAGGGGTTGCCACAGCGGAACTCCAGTCTGCTAATGATTGGCAGTTGTTTTTTATGGTGTTGAGTTGCCAGCACGACGCCTAACCTTCAACGAAGGCACGCCCATTCAACGCATGCCTTTCGAACGCCCACTCGACTGCGAGGAGGACATGCAGACTCCACACAAAAGGCACTCCCAACCCAAGCCGAGAATCGAACGGGAGAATCTCTTGCTGTGAGGCAACAATGCCACTGCTTCGCCACCACTCTAGCTAAGTCTCTAAAATTATAAAATGATTAGTTAGTTAATTGTAAAATGCCAGAAATGAACACCACAAATTTAAAAATGCAAGTAAATTACTTTTCTCATATCCAAACTCAGAATCACTTCACTACCCCTTGTCCCAACTGTTTTCTCCATCATTTCCCACTACCTAAAGAACTTACACAGCTGAATTCCACCTGCAGTTGCAAAAGTTCACAAGGAAAAAATACACAGGGTTAAATGCACTGAAACAAGCACACAGTACGTCTGACTACTGCTGCTCCAAAAGTTATAATTTCCCACTACCTAAAGAACTTGCACAGCTGAATTCCACCTGCAGTTGCAAAAGTTCACAAGGAAAAAATACACAGAGTTAAATCTATGTAAGACCATTCCAAGAATCAATAAATAATTTAATCTGTTAAGTCATGTGCTCTGTTTGTAGTGTTGAATCTGCTGGAAGGATATCCCCACCCACACTCACAGGCCTTTTACTGCTGAAGGAGAAGCTAAATTAACACTTTAGCATATTTTACTCTTATCAGTGTAATAGATCCCTGGAAAAGACCTGGATTTATAAAGCCCGTTATAGCGTGCAGGAATAGTTTAAGAGCTATTTTTGGCAATATGGCTGACGTGCGATCCAGGAATGAGCTCCCTGGACGTGAACGTGAGCTCTTATGCTAATCCTGCACGGACCGAGCCCCTGTATGCAAATTACCCTCATTTGCAGGTGAAAACCATGCAAATGAGGGTAATTTGAGATCCAGGAAGGAGGCAGCAGTCAATGCAGGACGAGTGCAGTCTGCAGAACTGTACTCAGTTAGCAACCGAGTACATTTCTGAAAACTACAAAACGGAGCTATGACAGCACCAAATAAAGGCTGCATATCATTAATGAAGCATGGCAATGGCCAAGTAGAGGGCCACTGACATTGCAAAATGCATAAAGAATAAAAATGTATTTATTTTTATTTTACATTTGTTTACCGGGCTAGTCTAACTGGATACATGTCTATTTTCAGTAGAGGCCCGGGGAGAAAAGCTCCTAGGTAAATACAGCTAATTTAACTCATTTCTATGAATCAAGCATAAAAACAATACCAGAAAAAAAAAGCATATAACAGACTGAATTACAGGATAATTATAACACTTCTAAGTAAATTGTCAGTATAGAATCCAATCTTAACAGTAGATGCAGTTAATATCCCAAAATACAAAAAACTATTTTTTTTTTATTTCTTTCTTCTTCCTGGAGGGAAAGAAGGGGAAGGTCAGAGTATAGGGTGACTATAGAGCTAGTCAGGTTTGGAGCAATGACATAGCCAGTGAGATTTGAGATATATTTTCAGATTGTTTTTGAAACTGGACAGTGAGGGAAGTGTAGAAATATCATTTGGTAAAAAAACAACTTTTAAATTCCTTTCGCCGATCTTGCCTGTTTAAGCTTAGGGCAGCGATGAGCAAACGGGATCTGGGGAAAATAATAAAATAAACCTAAAATAAGAATTCTAACTAAAAGCAGTATTCAGTCATGCAAGTCAATGGCATGCATAAGACAACCTGGCCAGTGAGTAATGGTTGCTAAGGGGAGAGGCCCAGTGTGGGACATGTAACTATGCATAAGTAGGCAATCCTATGCAAATGAGGGGAAGGATAGTGAATCCCAGATTTCCCCAGGGTGTGAGGCAGGTCCCAAGAGTGTAAGAGTAGAAATAGCTGGGTGCAAGACTAGGAGATATGTGACATCATGGGGGGTGTGTGTCAGGCATACTGTAAGTGGATTGGAGCCCTGTGGCTCGGGACTGCTCCTAGCTTAGCACGGCTAAGTTAGAGGTGTGTCCAAACTGCCTAGCACTCCTTACAAAGTGTAAGCGGGTGTGCGCGCCATGCACTGAGTTTCACCGGAAGAAATAGGAAGTTAAACCAGGAAATAGCAGCTCTGTGCACATTTGAGCACTCTGTGTGGCACCACACAGGTTTAAACAGGGAGGCAATGGGAAGGGAAAACAGCAGTAGGAAGGTAATCAAGGAGAACTAGATGAGCTGCCAGGTGAAATGTATCAGAATCAGCTAATTATGCAGGCAGCAGACCAGCCCAGCCCTGAACACCATGATAAACCAAGCAAACACCTTTCCCCCTGGTTTTTCCACACTCTACACCACCGGTGTATACAAGCGGGGACATTTTAAAAAGCAAACCTACAAAATGAGAAGGGCTGCAGCAGGCAACATAGCACAACATGTGCAAGAGGCTGAGGGTGGTGAGGATGTCAATGCTGCCGAACAACCCACAGTGAGGAGACAGAGAAGAGTGTACAGACCCGGAGTAACCTACCAGAGGCTACATGAGCTGGAGATAGTGGAGCACTATAGGGTAGACAGAGACCTCCTACAGCAAATCATTGAGCTGTGCAGGCCACACCTGACACATCACACTGGCCGAGGGGAATCTATCCCAGTGGACATCAAGGTATGTGTAGGCCTAGGTATACTAGCACAGGTACCTCCTAAACTGGGGATAACATGGGCATCTCACAGGCATCAGCATCCAGAGTATTCCACCTGTTCCTGGATGCCATGTCAGCACATGCCAATGAGCATGTATATTTCCTCAACACACGTGAGGTGTTGACCAGCAATATGAGTCTCTTCCACCAAATAGCAATCTACCCTGGTGTAGTGGGTGCTATAGACTGCACGCACTTATGCATCAAAGCACCACCCGGTGAGCAGGGTAGGGCCTACATCAACCACAGGGGCATCCCCTCCATCAACTGCCAGGTCGTATGTGATGCCCAGGGTATTATACTGAATGTGTGTGCTGGCTGCCCTGGAAGCTAAGACGATTCATACATATGGCATCTGATGCAGTTGTACCACAGATTTGCCAATGTAGACATCCCCTACGGTCATCTAGTGGGGGGATGCTGGGTACACCACCCAGTGGAACTCTGCAGTGTTCACCAGCTACATGTACCCAAACTCTTATGGTATGTGCTATGCTACACAATATGATCCTGTGGCCAAGGCCCGTACAGGCACAGAGTGACTCGGAGGAGGAAAAACCTGAGCCTGCCCCAGTAGGCAGAAGGGGGCATGCCCAGTATGCCCTGGCCTTGGCAAAATGGCAACGCATAGCATATGCACTGACACAGTAGGGTCCCAGGGAATGACACCTCTCTCTGACTTGCACAGACAGTAAAAGGGATGCCAAAAATGACACTACCTGTGCCCAACCATGTATAGGGAGTGTACTATGTGCATCCGACATAGGCAGCCCTCCAGCACCATCCTCAAGTTTGGCACACCCTCAAGGTAAGTCAATCAACCTACCAATTGCCAAATCGAGTAGAATGTGTTTTCACCTGTAGCTATGATATGGATGTGAACATGCAAGGGAATTGGATGGCCGGATGTCAAGGCAGCAGACAGTATTCACCCATAGTGGCATCATGAGATCTGTAACACATACTGGAGTCACCATAGTAGCCAGTACTGCACAGGGTGACAAAACCCACTGCAGGAAATGGCCTGAGTGACATGGGTGTCCATAAGAGCCACACATGCCAGTCAGGAAGGTTCACATACCCAACAACAGTCTCAGCCAGCTGGACAGGTGAAGACTAACACAAACAAATGCTGTACTATGGCCTCTGAATCTGTCCTATGGGTAACCCCTCCCCCAAGCCTTTACAGACAGACCACAGCAGGCCAGGCAGTCGGATGTAAGTTGTGAAGGCTAGGAAGTCAGAAACTAATATGTAGGTAAACAAAGCTAGGATCTGTAGTACACTGTTAAGCCTCTAGCCAGCAGGATAGGTAAGACTACAGACAGAAATGGAGTACCTGACATACCAGTACAGTCCTAGCAAATGTGTACAAGTGTCAGGTCCCCATCCAACGTACACTTACAGTAACAGTCAGGTGAGCCCCCCCCACTCCTGTGTAGAACAGTATTAACAGTCAGGTGTCCCCCCTGCTATGCAGAAATGTAGCAACAGTCAATGACAAATGACCGATGGATACCCTGCAGACACAGCATGCTACCTGTCGGTATACAACACAAAGGTCAGCACCACAGTACAAACTACCTGGATGTGATCCACACATGCAACACAGATGGCCATACTGGGCATGCTCACACACTTAGAGGAATGAAGGCAATGTCAGTCAACAACATACTGAGAGGTCATACTGGGCGTGCTCACACACTTAAACACATGAAGGCCATGTCTGCAAACACCAGTGGACCAGACATATTTGGAAGTTGCAGTTGTCAGTGCAGACACATGTCAGTATGCACCACGCCTGCCTTGCACACACAGTGGATAGGAATACAGACAAATATGTAAGGACAACACACTATAATAAGCCACAGGTACATGGGCATAGATGTGTGAAAGAGGGTGACTGTGACAAGGAGCCATGCAGGCCTGTCTCAACCAGCACACAGCCAAAGGGCCCCCAACACATGAAGTGCGGATGTAACCCACTGCAGATACTAGCCACCAGTACCTGTCAGCATGACAGACTATGTGGTGCATGTGCCAGCTGTGCAACAAGGCTGTACAAGTAAGTAGCCATCTAGTAGCTGTATACATGCACCTGTGATACATGATCCCGTGTGTGCCCGCATGTGGCATGTCAACCCCTACATGAATGGGGTATGACCCATGCACACACTGCCCTCCCATAGCAGTAGTATGACAAGCCTGCTGAGGTCATCCAATGTGAATTACACCTTTGGGACAGCTATAGCTCAGTAATATGCAAGGCGCATCCCATAACTGCATACTGCTGTAGTGATAGACAAGTTAGGTAGTAGTACTAACCCCAGACCTGTCAACTGTGTGAATGTGTGTTTGTGTGCATGCCTGTCTGTCTCTGAAGGTGTAGAGGGAAATGCTTGTTAGGCTACTCACACTCTGTACAATACATATATTCACCTTTGGCAAGGCTGCTGATGTCACTCACCTAGAAGTACACCTCTGGGAAAGTGATAGCTCAGTAATCACCGTAGCAAGTTCTGTAACTGCATACTGCTGTAGTGTGATAAACTAGTTAGGTAGGTGTTCGAACCCCAGACCTGGCAACTGTGTGTGTTTGTGTGTGAATCTGTGTGTGTGCGTGTCTGACTGAGTAGAGAGCAATGCTTTTTAGGCTACTCACACTCCGTACAATGCAAATACTCTACTTTGGCAAGGCTGCTGATGTCACTCACCTAGAAGTATACCTCTGGGAAAGTGATAGCCCAGTAATCGCCATAGCGTGTTCTGCAACAGCATACTGCTGTAGTGTGATTTAGAATGGTAGTAGTGTTCCATCTCCATCCATGGCAGTTCCAGATGTTTTGTGTGTGTTTCAGTGTCAGTGTATGGAGCAATGCATTATAGGCTACTCACTCGCAGTACATTACAAATGCCCTACTTTAGTAATCCTGCTGATGTCATTAATTGTGAAATGCACCTTTGGGGAAGATGTACTTCAGTAATGTCCATGGCGCATACTATAACTACGTAGTGCTGTAGTGTAATAAACTAGTTAGGTAGGGGTTCTACTCCCAGACATGACAGGTATGTGTGTGTGTGTGTGTGTGTGTGTGTGTGTGTGTGTGTGTGTGTGTGTGTGTGTGTGTGTGTGTGTGTGTGTGTGTGTGTGTGTGTGTGTGTGTGTGTGTGTGTGTGTGTGTGTGTTTGTAACTTGTATCCTGTGTAGAGGTGGTTGTGAGTGTCTGACACCTGTGGGCAATGGGGTGAGGTTTTGCTAATTTCATTTATGGTGACCCAACTATATATCACAATGTCAACCATACAGGGATAACAGATGTAAATAGCTGAGAGGCTGGGGTGCAAAGCCATACCCATACATGTGACATCAAGGCCAGCCAATCACAGTTAGCAACCCCACTGCGCTTTCACATGTGACTCACTTAGGACATACCATGCCTGACAACATGCCCTGTATGGACAGATGGCACTAACATTAGGGAATGCTGTTAGCATGCTATCAATGTAGGTGCAGGGTAAACCTGCTGACCAGTACCAGTCACTGCCACAGGTAGTCAAAATTGGCATATCTGATAATAAGCTGTGTTCACAGCATGGGTCAGACACCCCAGGTACAATTCCACATGTCACTGTACATGCATGTGGCAGGTGTGCACATCCTAGACACCATCCAAGTCATGGACTAGGGAACACATACATGGCAAGTGAAGCACAGCATTGGCCACACACAATAGTCACCCAGGTGACTGGATGATGGATGCAATACGCACCTGTGTGGGCAAATGCAGAAGCTACAGGACTGTGCCACAATGCAGACCATTGTCATGTGGCCTGATGCCAAGGTATACCCATCGCTTACCCTTGTATAGCCTGCTGGCACTGTTGGCCACCACACACCAGTGCAGGCATGCACCCATGCATGTCCGAACTGGCACCCTGTGTGTTCATGTGTGTGTTGTATGGTGTGTATGTCCACATCCTTACACACTACTCCCCCCAGGGCACAGTGAAGCATGCCACCTGATGTCTGACACCCCCTCATACTCACTGCCCATGCAACCTCTGTATGACCCGTGTGGTGCATGTGTTCCCTGCACATTGATGTGTTGTGACAATCCCACTAGTGACGAGTTGCACTTCTGGCCCTGCCAAGTGTGTTAATGTGTGTGCGTCCCTGTGTGAGTGCCTGTGCTGACACTGGCACCTGTTCATGCAGACAGGCATGTGTACATCACCTACTGTATACCTGCAGCATCCCTGTTGCAGATGTCACTCACCATCACATATATGTTCTGAGTGCTCCCCACCAGATAACCCATGTGGCTCATCCAATAACAGCATCAAACTGTGATAGCACTACATAGCTGTCGGGGGTTCGATACCCTGTGCTGGTAGGTGGGTGACACAAACATGAGTCAGTTTTACCCTCCCACCCCTCCCTGATATGTATCTGCCTCTGTCTGCCTCCCCCACTCCCTCTCTGGTGGATGTGGAGGCCCACACCTGTATTGCTTAGGCAACAGCTTGTGTATTTTAAGTGATGCTCATGATCAGCTGATGGCCTCTGCATGAATTGCAGCCCTTCCCTAGCAGATTGCATGTGGAACAGCTGTGGTAACATTCCCATAGCCAATTGCATGGAAACACAATCCAATACCTGGGAACATCCTAGTGGTGTTGGCCCTTGTCTGTCACTGTGAGCAGGAGCTAGAACTGTCGTTTGGCAAACAGCATTTCAGATTGGTTGGGGATTTACCTCTAACAACATACACTGTAGAAAGAGGGCAACAAACAGGAGGGGATGTGCCTGACCTGACTACAGACTGTAAGTGCTGCTATACCGCATATGGAGTAATGTTGGTTTAACAGTGTTTGTCTGGATATACCTGTCGTACATGCCACAATACCTGCCATGTCAGTTCCATGTATATGAGGAATCCCATATGGTCATCTGCAGACTGAGCAGTGTTGTGCCTTTGGTTTCATGTGTTAGCCACGATGCATCTATCTGTGGAATGCAGAAGGTAGTGTGAGGATTGCAGTCTGTTGATGGTGAAGGCCATGACAGTTACTGACTACATATCCCTCATTGGACATATATTGCAACAAACCCCATTACAATGGTAGATTAATGAAGGCATCACAGCAACATGTCTATACTGGCCCTGTGTATGGGCTGTCAACCACACCTCTGTCAACCTTTGTACATATGTCATGAATGAAGTGGTGCATATGTGCTGTATACCATAAATAGTGTCATTATATCTGATAACAAGTCAGTGATATATCAGAGTGCTACACATGTCATGTACAGTAGGGGTTACATTTAATGCCATAACCTGGACATTCTGTGGATGTTTGTACAGTACTGAGGTCTGTGTAGTGATGGTGAATGTCGGCAGTGTGTGTATTGTTAATATGTACTATGGCCTGTGTACAGACTGTGGTAGATGTCATTGTTCTAGCTCCCCTTCTATCTGATGTTACATGCTACCCAACTGTATGGTACTGTTTTACCTTACATGTTTGTAGGGCCATACACACACACATGTCCCATACCACAGACACCCATCAGACCAGACTGTGTAGCAGCCCAGTATATGTAGGGTCATTCTGTGAGTGGAACATATGAGGATGGTGTAGGATGGATAGTCCATATACTGTACTATTATGCTAGCATACCATATGTGGCTGTGGCTGTGGCTGGGTTTGCATTGGTTGGGGTTCTGCACTGTCACACAGGTGTATCCTAACCTGTGCTGTGACATGGCTGTTGAGCCTGCTATACATGCAGGTACTGTATGATGATAACCTTAGGATGTCTGTCAGTAGTCAATGGCACACATATTATGAGCAGAAGTCACCTTCCACACACACCAAGTCTGTGACACCAATTTCAATGACAGTAGCAAATGTCTATTAATATACCAGCTATACATACTTGAGATCCGCCTTGCACTATGACATTGGGACTATAGGGGCAGGGGTAGGGCTACACTCCATGTCCAGGACATATGGTGGGACTATATGGACATGTACTTATCCAGATAGCCATATATATATATATATATATATATATACACACATATCTGAGTAAACATATATAGTACTTCCAATTACCACTGTCATGGCAACCACCCACTATGAATCCCTACATCACGTGGGCTTATTCCCTGTACATTCCCTGTGTGATGGACATCCTTCCTGTGTGTGGGCATCAATGTTACAGACAGCAGGTAGCAATACCTCTTACAGGAGAACCTGTACACTCAGGGCAGCCACATATATGTAGGAGTATCAGGACATACAGACAGAGTAAAAAGATGTAATGCTTTGCATAGTACTGGTGTTACATGGTGTGTGTGTGTGTGTGTGTGTGTGTGTGTGTGTGTGTGTGTGTGTGTGTGTGTGTGTGTGTGTGTGTATACATACTAGTTTACTTTGGACTGCAGTCTGTCTGCATAGCTCACTACTGTGGGCCTATCCTCTAGCTGGACAGAGGTGTGCCTATCATGTGTTGTCTGTCCACATTACACTGGCAGTGTGTGTGTTGCATGCTAGCAGTACATGGCTATATCCATTTGTGTCCCTGATGTCTTATTCCTGCATAAGGGTATGTTGCAACACATCCTGTAACACCAGCATGTTCCAGGGTGTATAACTGCAATATTGTGAGTATGGCCCTGTGTTCCTGCCTTTGTCCTCCACATATATGGTAGGCTTTGTCCTGCTGTGATACGGTTAGGGGTTGTTAGGTAATGGCCTATCATTAATTACTGCTAGCATTCCTACTATCATCCCAGTCATAACGTGGACTCCCACAACATTTGTTGGTCAGGGTCCATACATCT
Source organism: Protopterus annectens (assembly GCF_019279795.1). Taxonomy (NCBI): domain Eukaryota; kingdom Metazoa; phylum Chordata; order Ceratodontiformes; family Protopteridae; genus Protopterus; species Protopterus annectens. Next base: position 538,641,682 of record NC_056749.1, read on the forward strand.
GACAGATTCATTGACATTACCACAAGTAATAAATGTCCCCCTAGGGCTTGACCACAGGGTGTAATTGGAGGCTGCTGAACTACATCTGATATTGTTGAGTGTTACGTATCGTGCAGGCAAATCCTTTGTCTACTGTTGTACAAATTGAAGGGCTTGTCCAGGACACCATAGTATCTTATATCTTCGCACTGCCTGCATCTACTGTTTTGTGTGGGCCTTGCATCCATTACTGGTTATATACATCAACATCTATGTCCTGTCAGTAATGGCATACATTATTGTATGGTACACAAATAAAGGTTGTCTGTGTATACATACCTGTGTGTCGTGTCATGTCCTTTGAATTGTGAGTGGGTATATGTGTAATGTAAGTATCCCCTTTGTGGGGTGGTGGCCACACCATACATGTCACATGTACCAGTTACAGGGCTTGTGGCTGGGGATATACACTGCATCCAGTACGTCTACACTACTTCTACATATGTATGGCTACTAATATCCTTTGTCTGTGTATATGTGTATGTACCCATATATCCCATATATTTTATATGTATATATATATATATATATATATATATATATATATATATATATATATATATTTACATATATATACCTGCACATGATTGTCAATGTATAGATGTGTTTGCATATCTGTACCGTTATAATGTGTACCCCTTCAACATAGTACATTCCCTGGGGTACAATGGCCTATCTGCATGATATGTTACAGATATTGCCCTGACATGTACAGGTGACTTGAATTACTGTTGGAGCATTGTAGCTGTGTTGTGGTGGGTCCTGCCGTCAAGTACTGGATGTGTTGGATATTGGATTGGACAGCATATCCATTAGGGCTGGGGGGGGTTACATAGCAGTAATTACCAGGTGTCCCTTATTTGTGCCCCCACCCCCATTAACTGTGCTCATGGTCTGTTATGTAGTACGGAGTGGGCCAGGAGTCCATTCCCTTGTGGAAATCATATACACATGTCTATCTGTATATATATGTATATATATATATATATATATATATATGTATATCTGCATAATTATATATGTGAAACCCCCATATATAGAGGGATAGAACTGGACATTGATATAGCTCTAGCTATGTATATGTATTCATATATATATATATATATATATATATATATATGTGTGTGTGTGTGTGTGTGTGTGTGTGTGTGTATGTATGTAGATATATATACATGGATATATACACTGAACATATTTATCTATGTACAATTGCTGTTATATGGTTATTTGTGAGTCATACACACACACACACACACACACACATATATATATATATATATATATATATATATATATATACCTATAGCTGTCTATCTGTCTACATTTACAGATGTATATCTGTCCATATGTCTATGCATGTTCGGCCTATATGTGTGGCCTGTATCTCATTCTCTTGGCAATTGACATGGATGACCTTAGGACTGAGGTCAGTCATTTGTGCTGACACGTACGTGTTTCAGACTTATCATCTCCTTCAATATATGTGTTCTACTACATATAACTGTGTAACTTGCAACATTTTAAATGTATTAGAGCAAGTTATGACAGATATCTTTATATGTACCCACATTATAGGGCACTATGTCCGGGATTCATGCATTAAGAGGTTGTGTGGTATGTTATTACTACAATTCCTGTGATGCTGACTGATTGTGCTGGATGATATGTATGTGAAATGAGTGGGTATGTACATCTGTCATGGTTTACTGGTAAATCACGTAGTGTATGATGTGCAGGGTACCGGGTTTGGGCCTTGCAGAGGCTGTATATTTTGTTTCAGGGCATAACACCGGCTGTCGAATACAGAGTGAGTTAGGGACATTTAAGCAGTTGTACGTGGGTATGCGCGGGTTTGCGCAGAGCTAAGCAATGCTAACCTCTGGTTGCATTTCCGTACACTCAGCTAGCATCTACTTAGCTCAATCTATGTAGGCAATGCTTACCCCCATGTAAATACATGTACACATGCTTACAACTGCCTATCCATGTGTACTACTGCTGTTATGCGCTTACACATGCCTACTAGTGCCATAGTCATTATGACACTTCACATGTGCATTGAAGGCAGTACGTCTGTGCAAATATAAATCTTATTTAGTAGGTTATACAGTGCAATGATGTTAACATACGGATTTCACATGGAAAATAGGATGTGCTGTAGTGGGACTCGACCCAGGAATGTGTGCACATTAGGCGGATGCTCTGGC